>NW_017132971.1:0-466 GCF_001652005.2 Ceratina calcarata | reverse complement strand
GTGTAACAGTCGAGAATAATTTATTTAAAGAGAAAACTGATATTAAAATGTTTATTTATATTTTAAATTATTTGCAAAATGTGCCAAGAAGACTGACTTACATTTCGCAGGAATATCCAATCTTCATTCCAATTAATTTCACCACACCGATCCAAGCAACTGATTCGGACCGCGACATCAACGTGCCTGTCCGCTACGACATAATATCTGGTAACGAGCGTGGTTTCTTCCATCTGGATCCGAAGAATGGGACTCTGTTCTTGAAACGGCCCATCGACTTGGACGCCGAACGGAACTTACCGTCAAACACGTTCACGCTGCAGATTCACGCTTCCCAAGTGGACAATCCATTAAAAACAGCAGTGGCTCGCGTGGAGGTGGAAGTGCTCGATCTGAACGATAACCTCCCGGAGTTCGAGGTGGCTCTGTACAATATTAGTATAGTGGAAAACCTACCGAACGGGTT
>NW_017132970.1:0-466 GCF_001652005.2 Ceratina calcarata | reverse complement strand
AGGATGAGATCACGACCTTCGATGCAGAAGGAGACGAATTCATCCTGTCAGCAGATTTGCACGGCTTCGAAGGCATGGAAGTTGAGGTGCAGAACGAGGAGCCCCCGGTGGCGGACGGTGAGTGGAAAAACCATGAAGACAAAAGTAACAAAGACGAAGACGGAAACAATAACGGCATCAAGGCTTTGTTGGCGTCGACGTCGACGCCGAAGGTGGTGCACTCGAAAACGGAAGACGGCTTTTCGCACGGAAAAGAAAAGACGAAAACTAGAACGATAAAGTTCGTTCGAAGACACGTTGAGACACAGGACGACTCTGGCATTGCCAGTGCCGATAAAGACTCCTCCGATGCCTCGTCCACGTTGACGATCTCGCTTCCGCTACAGGAGGAGACAGTAAAAATCGCAGAGAAACCGCCGACGGCGAAGTCAGCCGCCAGGAGAGATGGCAACAGGGGAACGCACGG
>NW_017132969.1:0-466 GCF_001652005.2 Ceratina calcarata | reverse complement strand
TTTTTTTTTTTTTTTACACAAAAATGTTTGTAACTCGATGTAAAAATATTTTATTCATGTATCTCTATTTCTATCATTTTCGATGTATTCACCCGGTGGCATTCAACAAGTTTAAAAATCGATCGTCAAAGCTTCGTTCGGACGAATGACGCCGAAAAATGAGAATGCAATCCTGCTGCATTCGCCGAAAGAGCGGTCAGAATTTCGATTCGAGGAATTAATGTTTCCGGGCTCGATTAAAGCGAACTCTTCCCTTCAAAAGAGCTCGCGGTCAGTTACGGTAATCAAACAGGAATCATTCAGAGCTCTGAACGTTTCACCATTTTCAAAGAAATGAGTAATTATAAAAATCTATTTTAGAGCTACAGGTTTTGAAGAAAAACAAGCGTCTGTTTTATCGTTCCAGAATACTTTTTACGACTGTTAGGATAGTTCTGGGAGAGATGAACCGGTGGGAGAAACGGAC
>NW_017132968.1:0-466 GCF_001652005.2 Ceratina calcarata | reverse complement strand
CATGCCATCTGTAAAGCGTCCAGGACACTTGGACTCCTCATCAGATCATCCAGTTTCTTTGTTCAACCACGTACCTTGGTCGCTTTGTACAACGCTTTGGTTCTTCCCCACCTTGAATACGCGTCGGTTATTTGGTCCCCTGTCAGGCTTACTCACCAATTACTGTTTGAGAGGATTCAACACCGGTTTTTAAGGCACCTATCCTTCCGCATACCCTCGCCAATGCACCGCTTCGATCATAATTACAGCGCTATCATGGACCGTTTTGGGATACTATCCCTCAAGGATAGGCGGCTCATTGGTGAGGTCTGCTTTCTACTGCAGCTTATTAGAGGCCTTATCGACTGTCCTACCCTGACTAGACAAGTCAGTTTACACGTGCCTCCCAGACCTCTGAGACCTGTTCCCACTTTCTTTCTGCCTCGATCATCTTCGAGGTTTGGCGTGCTTGATCCTATCACTCGGT
>NW_017132967.1:4187-5923 GCF_001652005.2 Ceratina calcarata | reverse complement strand
CGAATCTCGAGATAATTTCCATACGTACGTAACTGCGTGTGGCGGATTCTTTTCCCGTTATCAAGCCATGTGCGATTTCTTCACGAATTTCGTTTAATTCCGACTCTCGGTTCGACCGCCGGTTAAACTTCCGGTCAAGGTGAACCGCGACGCGATTGCGTGCGATCGTACCGTTTCGATCTTTCCGCGGTGGCTTTAGCGAGCCTCGTAGCCTCGTTTGGCGTGAGTACCGTGCCCTGCTACCAAAATGGTGTCAGACACCGAGTGTAAATAACCTTATGAACATAAGAATAGACGTACGAGACGAATTGGGTTTATATATCTGTTGCGCCGAAGAAAGCGTTCCTATGTATATTAGACGAACGGCCCCGCGTTTTGGCAACCGTCCCCGTTACGTTTCGTACAGACGCGTCTCGAGTGAAATTCTCTGACACGGTTACCTCGATTTCGGAAACGGTAGTCACCAATTCTTCATCGATCACAGCAGATATTATTGTTTACTTTATACGCCTGAGAATTGAACAGTTTTTCTGTCTTGTAAACGTCAAGAATACATATCGTCGATTCATATAACTCGCATGACAGTACGTTTAAATTGTGTGTTTTATTAATGTATGTTTGAATCTACCTCAGAGTGGAATCAAATTCCTGCTTGAAATTCTGTGAAATTCCAAAATTAATGACGAATTTAAGTAGAATTGTACCGAGTTTCGAGTTGGGATGTTATTTCACGATATTTTAGATTAGATTCGTATTGTTTATATGTATATTCGAGTTAGAATCGCGATATACTATCGTACGAGTTAGATGAATAGAAGGCGTTGATATTAATTATTAAATTAGGTTCCTGATGAATCACAGCAAATATAATTGTGTTAGAGCAAGAATATTGTTTACGTCTGAGAAATTGGACGCATTTTCCGTCTTTTAAATGTCAAGAATACATATGCATTAATGAATTAGGTAATAAGTTATTACTGGTTCATTCATTATAGTCAGTATTCTTTTTCTTCTACACTAATTCATTATTCGTTATCTCAATTAACACGAAAATTGTTTGAAAGATTTGTGTAATAAGTGACAGATTTGTACAATTGTTATCCAGGACAAAGTCGACTTTTGACCTCTATGCTATTTTATACACCTAAAGTAATTCATAGTAAATACAATAGTAGCGTTAAAAGTATAACTAATATTGTCTACGTCTAAGAAATCGAAAGTATTTTCTATCTTCTAAATGTCAAGAATATATTTGTATTAATGAATTACGTAACCAAGTTACTACATGTACCTTTATTTTAGTCAATATTCTTTTTCTTCTGCTCTAATTCATTGCTCGTTACCTCAATTGATTCATTGAAATTGTTTGAAACTTCGTGATAATAAGTGGAAACACAAACAGTCGTAATTTATCAAAGATGCATATAACTAATACTATTTATCCCTGAGAAACTGAACGCTTTTTCTATCCTTTAAGTGTCAAAAATACGTACATCTATGCATTAATGAATTAGGTGATCAAATTATTATTCATACATTCGTTTTAGTTAATATTTTTTTATTTAGCTCTAATTTATTATTCATTATCTTAATCTCTGCTTCATATTAACTCACGAGTAATCACTAATTTCTAATGGATAACAGAAAATGTAATATACTATTTACTTCATATACCTGAGAATTGAGCTTTTTCTATTTTCTAAATGTAAAGAAAGATTATATATATGTATATATAT
>NW_017132967.1:1617-3146 GCF_001652005.2 Ceratina calcarata | reverse complement strand
TACTGGAATTTTGACGCACTTGTTCCTCTTATAAACGCAGAAAAATCGAGTCATTAGTAGACGGTGGCTTCTTATGAAAAATAAAGTATGTAAGATATAATGTGGGATAATAAAATGCAGCTATGCTTTGCTTCTATTCATCAAACGCATGATAACATGCACACTGGTTTTATTAATTTATATATTTTTACAAAATTGAGTGCAATACTGGAATTTTCGCATATAATTTTAGATATGCTTTGCTTCTATTCATCAAACGCATGATAACATGCATACTGGTTTTGATATTTTCTATATTCTTGCACATTGAGTGCAATATGGGAATTTTAATCATAAGGTCTCTTATCAATGCGGAAAAATCCAGTCATTAGTAGACCGTGGCTTTTTATGAAAAATATAGTATGTAAGATAAAATGTAGATATGCTTTGCGCCTATTTATCAAACATGATAACACTCATACTACTTTTAATATTTCGTATATTCTTGCACAATGAGAGTAATACTCGAATTTAGCATAGTTGTGCCTTTTATAAATACATAAAAAGAATCCACGGTCTACTCATTGGTATTATGTTGCAGCGTCGCGTGATGGTAGCTGGACTTTTTTAATCGACTGTGCTGTATATTTCGAGCGAGTCACGTAAGATGTGTCTATCTAATATTCATACAAACGTTGTATGTACAAGCGAATCTATATACAAACGAATCTCTGCGTGTGGTCATCACGCCGTAGGATCAATTCTCATTAGTCGACTCACTCGAGTTTAAATTACCCGAGCAAGCACGATCGAAATCCAAAAGCCTACTTGAAACGTCTGCTTAAATCGGTTCGCAAAATTATTCGCTACTTGAAATGAATATGCGCCTCGACTAAAGATCGCGAGCATAGAAACTCGATAGTACGTTTGAAGTCATGCGGATAACTGGTTTGAAAACGGGTTACTAGAATCAAGCGGCTTGGATATATAATGAGAACGAGAAGAATGCGCACGATTTTGCAAAGGATCGGCGCGTTTGCGCGAGCGCACGCTGCTGCCCGTGCCCCTTCGTGTTAGTTAGAACAAAACTTGGCGCCGCAATGTTGCGTCATCGGCGTGGCTAAAGTAACAAGGCGGTCGCTAATGTCAACGCTGCGTTTGATCTCGAGCATCTTTTTGGCAGATGAAAATTTAGAAATACCAGATTGCCATAGATATTAGAGAATACAACGAGCGTCCAATGTATTTTTGTTATTCCCCTAAAAGATAGGGAAAACATGCTTTGGAGGTGTTTTCGTCTCTCTCTGCTGACGTTTGGTAATAATCCAGCTAATCAATATAGATATAGATATACATGTATATTCTATTTAATATATCTTACTATTATACAGGGTGTCCCGGGTTTTAATGGATAGACTTGGGGAGCATATTTTACTTTAATGAATATTGAAAGCTTGCATGTGTTTATCAAGGTTGTATGTGTTTGTATTAAAATGTCGTCTGTGGGCGCAAATACAAGCTAGACATCGATTTTTTATGGAGCTTATTAT
>NW_017132967.1:0-870 GCF_001652005.2 Ceratina calcarata | reverse complement strand
TTTCATAGATCTTTATTATTTAATAAGCTAATTTACGTTATTACTAAAAAATCTCGGGTCGTTTGGTGCTACTTTAAAAAAAGTCATTCAGTTTTAAATAGCTTAATGTTGCTATAGTGAAATTTACTGTAATGGAATTATATTGATCCCTAATCTTGAATAGGATTACACGCACTTTTCAAATAGCGTCATACTGCCAGCACCTAGAAATAGAAATATATAGAATTACTATTGAAATAGACTTCTAGTCCCCTGAGATAGCATATTACATGCGTAGTAGTCGCCGACATAGTATACATTACATCGTGTGAAAATTCTTTATCTGCTTAAGAGATTAACGTTCTATTTGCAAGATTTTATATTAGTTGGATGAAACGCATCGTCACATGGGTCTCGTAATACTAGTTCTATAGTTTGCAGCACGCGAGACACGATTTCCAGACTCCCAGTCGGAAAGTAGTTTCACCGTTCGACATTTCGATCGTGGCTTAAGTACACGGGTGGGACGCGGCGCAGAGCATCGACGGTGGTTCTCGAACGAGATGGCAAATAGTCAAAGACGATCGTGGCGTATTTAGCATATCGTACATCAGTATGCAGCGGTTCTCGTCTAGTTTCCTGTTTCACGAAAGACACGGTTGCCGTGCACGCGATCTCTTTTATGCATGTAGAATGTAGCTCTCGCCTAATCCCTCTTTTAATCATTCTTTATTAAGTCTTTAACGTATGCGTGTGTATTTTTTTCAAGAATAACCAGTAGACTGCGGATGTTCAATTTAATATTTATGGTACCAGTGTCTAAAAAATATGTTTTAAATAACTGTTCCTTTTATCATTTAAATATTGCAATCTGCTTTTGATATTTTATAT
>NW_017132966.1:0-467 GCF_001652005.2 Ceratina calcarata | reverse complement strand
GAATTGCTTCTAATCTTGCAATTATAATTAGAGATTTCTTAAAATTTCGTAATAATATTTCTGAATATTCTACACTGGTTAAGAATTAGACTCACGCAAATCATTTACTTTGCATAAACGTCAGCAATTTATCAACCCCTCGTTTCCGTCCCGGCGCGGGCCGAAACACCCGAAAATAAAGAGCATCGTCGGGGTCGCTCCATAATTCATACCATCGACCCTTCCGGGTTTAATCCCCCTCGCGANCGACCGATCGTTTCTTATTTCGTACGACTTTAATGAGTCGAATCGATGTGCGTCTTTCGTACACCTGAGCTACGCTTTCACGAACGGGAGCAGAATCAACGTTCTATACTGACGTCATCTTCCGAATGGCAAATATTCGAATCGTTCGACTGACGTTGAGTATTACTAAGAATGAAGGCTTTTTATGAATCATCGATTTTTGTAGTTAATGAATGGTCCTC
>NW_017132965.1:0-466 GCF_001652005.2 Ceratina calcarata | reverse complement strand
GAGCCAGATATCCTGCGCTTGCTTTTTTTACCTTTAGCTGTACTGCCTTGGGGAGCGAGGCCAGCACCTTGGTGGTGTTATGTATGAGACACCATTGGTGTCGGTTATCCGAAAAACCGTTGCCATCGCCCCTTGCTAGCTGCGGCGATACCTTCAAGCTACGTGAGCGAAGACCGCTCAGGAGTTTATAGTCGCTGCCCTCAGACTCCGAGTAACCGTCTTCAACAGCAAGCGGCTCTTTACGGGCATGTACCGTGACCACGAAAAAACCCCAGTAGACAACGCCCATCGTCCTGCTGGACGTTGCTGTAGGTGTCATCCGCCAAGAGATAGGCCTACTGCGTATCGCTCAAGTCAGGTTGCTCCCAAGCGTAATGTTCATCCAGCCATTGTGGCTTAACCCAACTAATGATGTTGGCTCAAGAGCCCGTAAGCGACTTCGCCGAGCAAAGTCGCCGGGGCTTCG
>NW_017132964.1:0-466 GCF_001652005.2 Ceratina calcarata | reverse complement strand
AGAGCCCTTTCAAAGTACGTTTCGTTGGTGACAAAGTCTCTTTTAAAAATTTTTTTACACCGTTCAATATGGAGAACCAAAAGAAACGTTTGCGGCATGTTATGCTTCATTGCTTTAAAAAAGGCTATAGTGCAAAGGACACTGCAGACGAGATTTGCACTTATAAGGATATACGGATCGATGTGAAGTTTGGGTGCCACACCTATTGACGGAGACCGGCCTTATGAACCGCGTCTCTACGTGCGATTTTCTTCTTCAGCGACACGAAAGAAATCCTTTCTTAAAGAGTCTTGTCACTGGAGACGAGACCTGAATTTTGTATCAAAATGTGCATCGAAAACGCACTTGGTCTAAAGAAAATAGACCTTCAATTATTGCGAAGCCTGGGCTTCATCCGAAGAAGGTTCTTCCGTGCATTTGGTGGGACTGGAAGGGTGTAGTGTACTACGAGCTCCTTCCGCAAGGT
>NW_017132963.1:0-466 GCF_001652005.2 Ceratina calcarata | reverse complement strand
CCGACTATTTTCGTGCTAGACACATTAGTGAATCCACACTGGGGTGGAAGAAGAGGTCCGTATAAATTTTGTTTCGTCGTCATTCCCGGTTTGCCTGGGCAACAAACGGTCCAATTCTTGCCCTCCACATGGCAGATGAATTTGCTTGCGAAATCATTCCCTTTTTTGCCTTCTCTTCGCAGCAATTCTAGCAGAGGCTTGCAGTCTCTAATATCGATACATGTCCCTGCCACTTGAGTCGGTGTCATGCATTCTGTAATTCCTTTTATTTGGTAAATTATTCACAGATCATAAGAGACGTACGAACCTTGAGATATTGCTAGCTTTAGTGAACTGATTAACATCAGACACATAAAGAACACTGTGGATTCCATTTTTGTTTTCTGAAATGAGAAAAGGCATACGAGTTTCCAGTATTTATATCTACGATTCATTAATTAATTTGCAAATACTGTCGATGATAATT
>NW_017132962.1:0-466 GCF_001652005.2 Ceratina calcarata | reverse complement strand
AGAAATCCTGATGAGAATAATAGTAATACATTATTTAATATATATTTTTCATCCTTGAAAAGGCCTTTCACGTGCAACAAGCAAGTTTACAGTATTCTTCATTTCTAAATGTTTCAATATGTATAATGGTAATAAAGTAAAAACTATCATGTTAGATTTCTTTGAACGAACCATTTTATTAACAATTATCAAAATACTACGCATACACTTTTTATGTTTTATCCTTCTGTCATTAACATAGATATATAAAAGTGAGCACTAAAGATGATCTTCAAAATCACTACTAACCGTGATTTTTCATAGTGATCACAAAATCACGATCACCAGTCGTGATTATACTGAATCATGACCTTGATTGTGATTTTCTGTGGTAAATAACCTCTATAATCATGATATTCATATCTGCTGAAATTGCCTGAAACAGTTCATGATCTTTGAAATATCTAATATGGTATTAAAAAGAATT
>NW_017132961.1:0-466 GCF_001652005.2 Ceratina calcarata | reverse complement strand
TTCTACACTTAAACATTTTAACACACTAATATCGTTGCTCCTACGTTCACACTTATACTGTTGTTCCTGCACTCTAACAGTAAACGTCTCTAAAAGGAGCCGATTGTTTTTCATTCACAAAATGAATTTCACTGTCCGTGCGGCCCATAAACTCCATGACGCGCGAAGGGCGGGACACGTCGGGATAACGCTCTTTGTATCGACCAGCTTCGCGTTCCCATCGGATTATTGATGAAATTTGATCATGATGAAAGCCGGATCCGAGAAAACGCTCCCGAGTCGGAGCTCGCGCCAACCGAGCGCTCTGATTGGTATGTGTTTTTCGTTAATAATTCGGTAACTAAGCCCCATTCTGCATTTTGCCAAAGGAAATTGTTGTTCAGGAAAACCCTTACAATCTGCCATTTTCGACTCTTACAACATTATACACGGTATGCTTGTTAATAATCCCTTTATCCATTTTAGC
>NW_017132960.1:0-466 GCF_001652005.2 Ceratina calcarata | reverse complement strand
AAGTGTAGCTTGATTTTCAAATATGCTGATAGAAAACAAACAGCAAAAAAAACTTAACATCAGTTGCCTCTTGTATTGGCACGACTATCAACTGCATGATGTTATTACTACTTATATTCGTTTCTAAATTCGTATTGTACTATTCATGTCTCGGAACATAAGTTTTAGCGTCGGTACTCAGAGTTTCAGAAAGATGCGGACACTTCTAACGCGTTCGAATTACCTTATTACAAAACGCTTGGTCATTACCTAACTCAGCTTGGAGTAAATCCATTTCAAGATGAAAAAGAGAGTGTCGTACGATTGACTCTGCTACTAACGTTCTGGTTTACCGGTTTCATACCATTGGTGAGGGCAAATTACTTTGTTTTTTAACCCTTTGCGGTCGGCAGATTTCGCTTTTGGGAGTAGCAGCAGGTCGGAGCAAATCTAGCGTTTCGCAGTTACTTTTCCGTACAGGATTTAA
>NW_017132959.1:0-467 GCF_001652005.2 Ceratina calcarata | reverse complement strand
CATCCGGCGCCAATCAGTATGAAGCCGTTCTGACTCTCATAGAAAATGCATCCGATGTAAACATTATTAACAAAGACCATAAAACAGCGTTAAACTTACACTGTTTTGTGTATGGTCTTATGGATCGCTTCGAGTTTCCCAGTATCCAGCAGTTGCTAACTAAAATGCAGATTGCTAACTTGGACGTGAATAACGGAAATGTGGAGAATTTTAATATCACTACAAATATGAACGAGCAATCTCTCNGTTCAGGTTTTGAAACGGAGCAATTATCGGAGAGAATTTCCTATCTACGAAGACATAATAGAACGTCGTTTCAATAGAGGTATGATACAAAAGGAGTTGTTAGACGAGGGCGTTACATTTTTCCGCCGTTTCCTCGGTGGATATTGTGACTTACTTTGTATTCAAGGAATATTAAAGTACCTCAATAACAGGGACCTAATGAATTTGAGAGATGTTTGTAA
>NW_017132958.1:0-466 GCF_001652005.2 Ceratina calcarata | reverse complement strand
GAGACTTGAGGTTGCCACCCGGGGCTTCCACTCTTCCAAAGTGCAACAAGGTGGTAAGCGGTGAACGCAGAACACCGTTTCGTTGAGTAATCAACGCATACGGTTTCCGGTCGCTTTTCGTCCGAGTCATTCGAATGACCGAAGCGGAGTGCGGAAAACCTCCGATCGATACAGTCCACTGGCACGCTGCTGAGTTGATTCAGCGTGCGGCTCATGAGATTGCCGTGAGCCATTATTCATTTAATTATCTTCTTTACAGCAATTGCGACAACCGGCGTGAGAAGAGCGGAAGCAGGCGCCGCCGCTAGCCGCGAAGGACATCGATGGAAGAATTACGCCAATCTCACATACGGACTCGAAGACAGACAGACGGACGATAGAATTCCCCGACTCGCCTTGCATCGAGAACTCCGTCGGCAAAAATCACAATTTTGAATAAACCAGGTTTTTTGTTTAATTCTGATGC
>NW_017132957.1:7748-8568 GCF_001652005.2 Ceratina calcarata | reverse complement strand
TACTCAGACTGAGTGAAAAATAGGAATAAAAAAAAAATCTGTGAGGGGGGAGCGACGTAGAAATTCGTCGAGGGGTCGAGCGGGAAAATCCTATCAGTGGAGTTCTAAATAAATTCTTTGAGGTCGGGGAACCCGCGATATAAAAGTAGACCGTAAGCCAGGAACAATCACGGGGAACAATGACGTCCCCGGGGACGTTCGAGGGATCCTCGCGGAGGAACAGGTTCGCCGAGTGGTCAGAAATAATGCATCGATTTCCCAGGTTTTCCCGGGGTTTCCCAGCGACAGTCGCCGCGGGGTCTCGCGAGGATTCGCCTGGACCTAGACGATCCGATCGGGGGCGGCTCGTCCCACGTAGGTCGTGCCGCCGCCGTCGCCGAGAAGCTTTCGACTCTAACTTCGGCTTCTCCTACCTAACTTTCGTCCAGGGAACGTGGACGTTAAGTTACCGACATCCGCCGAGACCGGAGATTCACTTTACGACCCACCCCCCCTCCCCCTCCCTGTCGCAATTTGAATGATTTCTCAATGTAGATTCTTCTTAGAAGACATTTTAAATGCACTGTATATATGTATTCACGTACATAAATTATTTTAATGAACTGCACATTTAGTGCATTTATACAAAGTATATGAAAGTTTTATGTAAAAGAGAACTTATATATGTATTTATATAATTCGAGTGTTTAAATTATTTTATTATTGATAATTAGAAAAGATGACTGAATAGGATAGGAAATATGCAATTACATTCACAGGATTATTCTTATTAATCATTCTATTTATAGACATTTTCTCTTATTTTCAATAATAGCAATAA
>NW_017132957.1:6131-6800 GCF_001652005.2 Ceratina calcarata | reverse complement strand
TGATTATTGGTTCATGAATTTCGATCATGAATTTCGTTTATGCAAACTGATTAGAATATTTGATACAAAGAAATGCTCTTTAATTCGATGCTTGCAATATTAGAATAATTTTCTAGAAGGAATCCTGTTTGGAATTATGAGAAAATGTTAATAATTTTAATTTCTTTAAAATAATTTATTTTTACTTGTCTCTCACGCTAAACTGAAATTCGTGAATACAAAAAATCGAGAGAGGAAACAAGAAGAACCGTACGGAATTGCAAGGAACGATTTGAAGAAAACGGGAGATTAGCTCCAGACAGCAAGGGTCGGAATTACGAGAGGGATACCGAATTGTCCGAATTTGCCGGATCATCAAACAACACGTCTAATGCCCATGTCGACTCGAATCGATGCAGCCCGACGATCTAAATCTAAATCGCCTGCTAAAGTGGATGGGGGACACCCTCCCATCCTCACTGGAATCAAACGGGATGAAAGGACAACTATCGAGCTGATTCGGTTCGTTCACTCCTCCACCCACTGCCACTTATACTGTTCATAAGTATTTCTATCGGTCTACAAAAATGTAACAAAACATTCTATATCGATTTTTTAATACAATTGTTATTTAATATAATCGTGTAAAAATAATACAAGATTTCTATCAGAATTTTAACAAATGAAACA
>NW_017132957.1:3490-5067 GCF_001652005.2 Ceratina calcarata | reverse complement strand
GGAAATATTTTTATTTACGACACATGCAGAGTTTATTATATTTATTTTGTACATTTTTCAAATATCGAATTAAATACTCATAGAATTATTAATTAAAAAATTGTGCTTAATCTGGATTTAATTCGAATGAGGATGGGAAAGCTTCTATGAATTTTCACATTGCATTATTCTGAATCCTCCTCCCGTTCGGTACGAGTCTTTATTAACCGGTCTGATACTTATGAACAGTACTGTATTACACGCGGCCACTTGACTCTCCCTGTGCTCGTTGGACTCGACTTCCGCTTATGCCTGGGCGGCGTAGTTCGACTTGTTTGACGTGCTATCGATTGCGCCCCGGCTCGGTACTCATTAGTAGCGAGTAATTAACTCCGCGAGTGCCCTTGATTCTAGAGAACCCTGGTCCTCGCGGATCCTTTCCCGTCCCCCCGGCCGTCGACGTCTCCCTGCTCTTTCTTTCTTCGGGATCTATCTGTATTTCCTCTTTCTTCTTAGAAGATGTTTACGCGAACCAATTAAGCGTCGTTTAATTCTTTCGATCTCAATTATCATCGATTTTTCAGGTTAATTATGACCTACCTAAACCTAAAATGTAGATCCTTAATTATTAACTAACGGAAAAGTTTTTATATAGAAAGTGTAGGTACTGATGTACTCTACAAGAATGGTTTTATGCATTTTTCTTCTAACTTAAGTATTTAACAAGTTAAGGACGATTAATTGGCATTTTATGGGTGCTGACAAAATCCGACTATTCCACCGTCGAATCAGCGAACTTTTGACAAAAAATTTCGGTTTTCCTCAATAACTCTTAAACTGTTAGATTTACAAGAAAATTGCATACAGCCTTTCTTGTAGACGACGACGAGATCTACAACTCCTATATAAAACTTTTTCGCTAGTGTCAATGGTTAACGAGTTATAGACGAAAAACAAAAAAACAGTTTTTTGGAAATAACTCGGTAACTATTGGCACTAGCGAATTCTTTTTGCACAGGAATTGTAGATCTCGTCGTCCCCTACAAAATGGTTCTAAATACGCCCCGCTACGTCCATCCGTTCGGGAGTTATTGAGGAAAAACGAAAAGTCTTTTTAAAAGTTCGCTATTTCGACGGGCGAATTGCAGATTCTGAAGGCGAATTCGCCCGTCGAAATAGCAAACTTTTAAAAAGACTTTTCGTTTTTCCTCAATAACTCCCGAACGGATGGACGTAGGGGGGCGTATTTAGAACCATTTTGTAAGGGACGACGAGATCTACAATTCCTGTGCAAAAAGAATTCGCTAGTGCCGATAGTTACCGAGTTATTTGCAAAAAACGAAAAACAGTTTTTTGCAAATTACTCGTAAACTACTGATGCTAGCGAGAAACTGTTACATAGAGATTGTAGATCACGTCGTCCTCTACAAAATGGAACCATAAACGTCTCCCTAAGTCCATCCGTTTGGAAGTTATTGGCAAAAAACAGAAAAACAGTTTTTTGCAAATAACTCGTTAACCATTGACACTAGCGAATTCTTTTTGCACAGGAATTGTAGATCTCGTCGTCCCCTACAAAATGAGCCTAAATACGTCCA
>NW_017132957.1:1314-2991 GCF_001652005.2 Ceratina calcarata | reverse complement strand
GGGACGACGAGATCTACAATTCCTGTGCAAAAAGAATTCGCTAGTGCCGATAGTTACCGAGTTATTTGCAAAAAACGAAAAACAGTTTTTTGCAAATTACTCGTAAACTACTGATGCTAGCGAGAAACTGTTACATAGAGATTGTAGATCACGTCGTCCTCTACAAAATGGAACCATAAACGTCTCCCTAAGTCCATCCGTTTGGGAGTTATTGGCAAAAAACAGAAAAACAGTTTTTTGCAAATAACTCGTTAACCATTGACACTAGCGAATTCTTTTTGCACAGGAATTGTAGATCTCGTCGTCCCCTACAAAATGGTTCTAAATACGCCCCCCTACGTCCATCCGTTCGGGAGTTATTGAGGAAAAACGAAAAGTCTTTTTAAAAGTTCGCTATTTCGACGGGCGAATTGCAGATTCTGAAGGCGAATTCGCCCGTCGAAATAGCGAACTTTTAAAAAGACTTTTCGTTTTTCCTCAATAACTCCCGAACGGATGGACGTAGGGGGGCGTATTTAGAACCATTTTGTAGGGGACGACGAGATCTACAATTCCTGTGCAAAAAGAATTCGCTAGTGCCAATAGTTACTGAGTTTTTTCACAAGTTTTTTCTATCGCGAATATCTTAGGACGAAGAAAATCCAGCTATAGTATACTAACAATAATAATCTGTACGAAAATGCTAATAAGAAAAGTAATTCGACCTCATGATCGATTCTTAATCTGTCTGAGTGGTTGATCAATAAAAAAAAAAACCAGTGCAGGATTTTTTGAGCCGTGAATAGTTAAGGGGAAACTTTTATGCAAAAAGTTCTGCTGCTTAAGAAGTCCTAATTAAGTAGAAAGTCCCGGGGTGTTTAAAATGTAGAGAAAAGGCGTGGGCGGGCGTGGGCACATCCGCTGGCCGAAACAACGGGAACCTACGCAGGATTTCCGCGCTAACAAGATATCTGAAGATAATCCAGCGCTAATCCAGCACTCTAAGAGCAACAGATACCCCGGCTGGCAAAAAGGACAATAAGGGAGGGATTGGCTGGGAGGCTGAAGGAACGAAATCACGCCCCGGGGCAACGGATTACGTCGCTGCGTAAACAGCGAGTTACTCCGAATTAAACCTCGGCTCACTGCTGGCGCTACTGTTTAACACCCGGACCGACGCGACGGATGGAAAATTAAGATCCGACGGTTTCCTGCGGTGCCCCGAGGCCGAACTTCCAGTTAACTTATCAATAGCTTCATGATAAATACCCAGGGATATAACTATAGCTTTTCTTGCAGAGTTTCAATGATACTTACATCTATTTAAGAGAAAAATACAATTATACACAGGGTGTCTCAGTAAAAGTGTTAGAGCCGAAGAGAAGTGATTCTGTAAGTGCATGTAGGATCAGCGCTATGCCACGACCGAGCGTTACGATCCGAGCCAGCTTATTGGCTGACGCGGGCCCTCGCGTGCTCTCATTGGTCAGCGTAAAAAAATGCCTCACTCTGCATTTTGACAAAGGAAATTGTTGTTCAGGAACATCTATAGAATCACCCCTTTTCGGCTCTAAAACTGTTACTGGGACATCCTGTATATCATTGTATTTTTCTCTTAAATAGATGTAAGTATCATTGAAACTCTGCAACAAAAATTATAGTTATATCCCTCGGTATTTATCATGAAGCAATTGATGA
>NW_017132957.1:0-955 GCF_001652005.2 Ceratina calcarata | reverse complement strand
TAACATAGATAATATAATAATTGAATACAAAATTATAGAATGAATTTTAATAAAAAGTATTTAAATCGTACGTAAAATAAATAACGTCCTGTAGACACATAATGAAAAAATGAAAAACAGGACGATTAGACAAAACTCGAAAGAGGTAAACTTGTGAATAAAAATGTACTGCGAGCATCGAGTAATGGTAATGTCAGTGGGCATCGGTAAAAGCACGGCTTAAAATCACACGTGTCCCCGCGGAGTGCAAAAAAGGCCGGGATTCGAGGAACAGAAGAGAAGCGAAGCTCGCAACGAGCACGTTTTTTCCTCTTTCATGCTGTGTTTTTTCACGGCTATTCGAGCGGCGTTAACTAGCATCTACACGCGTCAGGAACGCGGCCCGTTCCTCGAAGATTAATCACTCCCGGCCACGAAAACTTTCCTCCATGTTGTGCGCTACGCGCCTGCCTGCCTGCCTGCCAGCCAGCCAGGGGTTAGATTATTCGTGACTTCCTGGGTTTCTCGCGTTCCTGCCCGTGGAGCACCCGTGGCTCATCGATTGCCGCCGGAACACGTGATGTTCCGACGCGTTTCACGGCTGCTTCCACGGATTTCAACCGTTCCGATTTGACTAATGGCCAGCCAGTGACGAGGATTGTCACGTCGTCTTTCTTTATTCACATAAATCCGACGCTATCAGATGACCAAATGTCCACTGAGCTTCTTTTGTATAATTCCAAGTGTTGTCCATGACCAATCAAAAATTCTAATTAATAAATAACTGGACAGGAATCTTGCTACTTTTATTTTGCGATTCTTGATCAGATGACCGAATGACCAATCTTGGGGGTGGCTATTATAAGTCAGTGGTCACTCGCTTTAAGATTTATGGACGATTAATGGAAATGAGTTTCTAACGGTGAGACCTGGGTTGGTAGTGTTTCCAAAGACTGCAAACGCTACAAAGTAAAGA
>NW_017132956.1:0-466 GCF_001652005.2 Ceratina calcarata | reverse complement strand
GATTTATACTTTATATCCTTACAAAAAGTATTTTCAAACGAGTTTTAACTATTTTTTCGTCCATTTACATCACCAATCATATTGACATTTAATTTTATAAAATCGAATAGCCTGACAGCCGTGATGACAATTTTTATCGGTACTGTCAAATGTTTGCTGAAAACAATATTTCATGAAATGCACGTTTAGATATAATTTCGTTTGCGGGAACAATATAGTACGCGTTTCTACGTGGTGTTCCAATGTTTCGTTCGTAACGATTGTAACGAGATAACGAAATATTTGCTTTCTCGCCGCGAGAATTTCAACGATACAAAAAGCCGAATCGGCGAGTTTTCCGTCGCGAAATTTCGACACGTATAGAAAAAGCCCCATTCCTACTTTCGAATCAAAACGCACATCACCGTTTCTATTTACCGCACTTTCCTCTCATTAACGCGGCCTAAAATTTCGCGAGCACACTTCT
>NW_017132955.1:0-466 GCF_001652005.2 Ceratina calcarata | reverse complement strand
TTGTCGAAAGAGAACAAGGGAACAGTACATTCTTAAAAATGAGGGTAAGTTAAAAGGACTAAGGGAACCTGCTGGGAGATGCTATCGAAAAGAGAGCAATCGATAAGATGTCGAGATTTATTTTTGAAACAGGCGATACCGCGAAACTCTTGTCGTAGAACTATTTGATAATTATTCATACGCTTATCTTTGTCAGAAAAGATTTCCGCTGACGCACGTGTGACGGTAGAAGGCGGGTTTAAGTCACTTATGAACTAAACGAGTATGAGTAAAGCCGGGTGATTCTTGCACCAAGTTAGGCTGAAGACTGGCTTTTATTAAATTTTGCGGAGGTGTTTAGCACCTTTTAAAACCCGGATAGTAGGAGCTAGATTGAGGTTCCGTGTGCAGGTCGTTTGGTGGCCCGGAAACTCAGATTGCTCAGGTGAAATATCGAATTGGCGAGATCGGAGACTCGCGTGTAAAC
>NW_017132954.1:0-466 GCF_001652005.2 Ceratina calcarata | reverse complement strand
AAATACCGAAGCCTCTGCCCCAATGGTACGGCTGTAGATTTCCGAACGTATCTTTCTTCGAACATCCTGTCCATTTCGCGATAATGTATTTGCGCATATGTCTCGTCACGCTCTAGCTTTCTTTCCAGCGATGTCAAACGTTGTAACGCCGTTGTTCTACCATCTGAAAACGCGACTTTATCGTCTTTCCAGGGCAGACCGACCTGCGACTCTTCGCCCGTATGGATGTGGCATCTAAAATTTCCAATGCGCGCATATCCTCTCTTTTTGCTTTTATATGCGTACTAACACCTATCGCCTCGATATCGAAATATAACTTTATCGATTTATCTAATTTTTGTTCAAAACTATGCGGTGAATAATTCCGATTAATCGCGGCGATACATTCCCCAATACGTGCGCTTAAACCCACGTGTACCGACCAACCCAACAAACAACGTGAAACGAACAAAGTCCTTCTTTCTAG
>NW_017132953.1:0-466 GCF_001652005.2 Ceratina calcarata | reverse complement strand
TAATATACTAAATTACGAACGTAATACTCAGCGATTAGGTTTTACTAAAAGTATGGGAAAAAATTGTATGAAACAAAGAAAGAACGTTTATCGGTGAAAGCGTAAGAATGTCGGTACCTGTCGATTTCCGTTTTCTTCCCCTCTGCGTTCTTGCGGCCGCTACCACGCCGACGAGTCTTGTAATCAAAAAGTCATTATCCTCGGTTATCTGCGAGCCCTTCAACTGCCGGGTCCGACCGTCGCAATTCCTCTGCGTCGCGAAACTGGAGACAATGACACTACTACTTCATATTAATTTCCCTCCCGATGGTTTCCCTGTATTCATTTTACCGCGTTCGTTCCCCTGTCGGCGCAGGAAACCGCATTGTTACCACCGGCTTTCTTCTTCCGTCTCGGCGTCCAATGAGAAATCCATTTTCATGTTATTATTATTAGTATTATTATTAACAGAAACATGTTATATGAT
>NW_017132952.1:0-466 GCF_001652005.2 Ceratina calcarata | reverse complement strand
CTATACACACGTGTATCAAATGCCATAACAAGAATCATGTAACGAGGGATTTAATGGACATGTAACAAGAGAGAAATTGAGAAATATCCTGAAAATTGACCAAGAATTGATCGGTGGGTGAGATAGATGAAAGAAAAAGATCAGTCAGTGAAATCGTGGCTGTTCCTTCCTCCTCGTGAGCATCATGGTTACTGGGTCAGCACCGATTGCAAACGTGCGAGAGGATATGTTGGAATTTCCACAGTTTATGGTTATTTCACGTGGCATAATGCCTCCACGTGCTTCCTCTTAACGTGTATCATTCTCACACCGTGAATACCGAGAACGGAATCGGAACCAGCAATTTAAACAACCAGTGAAACCATGATGGAACGTCCGCAAAATCTCAACCAGGAAAAACAAAAAACAGTTCCAGATTATTTGCGTTCTTTATATATTTGAGTATTCTAGTAAATTAGGATTTATT
>NW_017132950.1:0-466 GCF_001652005.2 Ceratina calcarata | reverse complement strand
AAAAAATTGCTGGTTATTATTTGCAAATCGGGGGAACGATTATTTCAAGGAAAGACTAATCTTATCATTCCACTGGAATCGTTATTGGTCAATGTCTTTTCCACGCGTTTCGGCATACGCATAATCTGCACGCTTATCAACATTTTCCCGCGCAATTAAACTTCTTGCACTGTTTTAAGATCGTGGGATTTTTTTTTGCATTGTATGTTTATACATGTAGCTCTCTTGTTGCTGGCCCGTGTACGAGTTCACGGTCGCGTTACGATCATCAGACAGACTATTGATCGAAAAATCGATCAGCGGCTTGAATGAAACGGAGGAATTCGATGCTCATTCAGAAATGTCACAATACCGGCTTGGTTATCTACTTATAAAACATACGAATGTGTCAAGCTTTTAATAAAACGAAGCAACAATTAGTTCAAGGCAATTATTGATAAATATTTTCAAATATTTTATAATATAA
>NW_017132949.1:0-466 GCF_001652005.2 Ceratina calcarata | reverse complement strand
GTACTTGGAGTGTATGTTTTCGCGTTATTTTTCTGGATAGTTTATCACTTGCTTGTTTTTTGATATTTACAGTTTTGTTGTCATCCATTTCTTTGGGAAATACCGCTTTGTTATCTTTCGAGGTCGTGTTCCTTCCTTTGGATTATTAATATCGTTTTTTAAGAAATGTTCTTTGTTACCTTGTTTCCTGTTCCTTGAATCCTTTGTTTCTCATTTGTTTTCTTTTCATTTCGCAATCAAGGTGTCATACCGTTGACAATCATGTCTGTGTCTCGTCGGTCTTCTTGTAGGATACTTTCACCTATTCAGTTTCTCTTTACAAGAACTGCAAATATTTTTTTTAATGACGTAAGAAAATGTAATCTATCTTCTAGTTTTAGGAAATTCGCACAGCAAGCACTGTTCGAAGATACGGTCCAATCTGCATTTTCCAATATACTCTCCTTGTATATCGAACTTAAAAGTA
>NW_017132948.1:0-466 GCF_001652005.2 Ceratina calcarata | reverse complement strand
ATTATAAGGTAACTGTTCCAAGAAAGATCTTAAATTATGCAATGTTTTAAGTGAAACTTTTATATCATACGCTTTTGTATGAATAAGAAGCTCCAACTTTCTTGAAAATCAAGTCAGTACTTAAGAAGCATTTCTTGAAAAACAGGTTTGTTTGCATTTATTCTGTTTGAAATGAAGTGATAGGATTCTGGTTTAATAAAAGTGCATTTTGTAGCAAGCAGATGTTCTGAGACTATTTTTATGTTGATTTGAATTTATTTTTTTATTATTTTATTTATTGAAACTAGAAGAATTTACAAGTAAATCCTATAGAGGTATTACAAATATCTGTACACAGATCTGGTATAATATTTCTTATAACTAAAATACATTAAACATATAAATGATCTATACAGAAGAGTGGTTAACAGTAAATATATTTTATTTTATTTATTATTGACAGTTCTCACAATTGCGCTACATTAGA
>NW_017132947.1:0-466 GCF_001652005.2 Ceratina calcarata | reverse complement strand
GATCGATATCCGGTTGTTATTTTATGAATGCTAATGTTTTAAAGCGACCGTCACAACGACGCTGACGTTTCATCTATCGCCAAACGCGTGCAGTCGTACGTGCGGTTTCCTACGGCTCTTTGAAACGTACCCGGACGGGAAAGGAGATTTTCAGGGAATCGTCGGTGAAAAGAGTGGTCTGCCGATATTTGCGCCGCGGTATCGGCCGCCATTCGGAAAAAAGGTTTACCACCACTGAAATTCTTGAAACGAAAGTGCACTCTCCGGCCACTGTCATTCGTACATCGCCCGGAACGAGCTAACGCTCTCTTTCGACTCCACCCCTCCGGTTTCAGAGAATGTCTTCTCAAAGTCGAATACTCGGGAGCAGGTCGTTACCGGGGGTCCCACCGTCATCTACTGCCAATAACGGTTTTTATGGTACTTTACGTATTCAATATTGTGTTCCGAGGGTGGAGGAATAACA
>NW_017132946.1:13903-20275 GCF_001652005.2 Ceratina calcarata | reverse complement strand
CATTAAGGATAAATATTGGCGGGGGTTTAATCTTTTTCAAGTTCTTATTGACTCCACTATTGTTCGCATTTTCATCAAATGAACACTCTAAGTCCTCCATATTATTATCATTACCGAGGCACTGAAAACGATTTTTACTGATCGATCCAGATGCAGCCTCCATCGAAGTAGTGTTTTTAACTTTACGAGCTCTTTTTGGGGACAGCCAGATATCTGTCACCGCTGCAGCATCCTGCTGCGTGTTCGGGTCATTCAAGTGCACCTCACTAGCCCTCTTCGATAAATCGCTTCCGGAGTCCTCATTGGCCGCCATGCTTGTCGAGGCTGTTGCGGCTCGACCACGTGCCGTAGCTAGGTTAGGGCAAATATTACTTGGAACAGGACGCCCAGCCTCTTTGAGCAATTGTTTGTAAAGACGATCCATTTGTAACGAGTTTAATTTGGGGGATTTAGCTTCCCTATGAATCGACTTCCCTGTGGACGTCGTACTATCGAAATCATCGTCCAAAACTGCGTTGCTGCGCTTAACCTTAATATTTTTCCCCTCCTCCATAATAGATTCGCCTCTATAAAAAACGGAGCGAATCCCATGGAAAAGGGATGAACTGAGCTAAACAATCACTAACTCACTATTTTCTCTCTGGGATAAATAACAAATACAATCACTACTATCAACTAAAGGAGAATAGTCGGAGCGAACGACCGTTCCACTTCGCTGCCCATGCGAGAGTGTCGCCGCTTCGCCGCCGCCGCTGTTGGAAACCTGTCTTCCGTCTTAGCACTTGAACATGGGAAAATTTCGTTTATTTTCACTTTGTCGTTGTTGAAATTATGTATATCGTTACTGAAAATGTTTAAAAACATATAATAAAAATTCTGTATGAAAAAGACATAAAAATTCGAAGCAGAAGTTACTTTTCCAAGCAAAAAAAGAAGTTTTTGATTTTTTTCACATTGACGCACCAATTTTAAAAATCTGAAAAAATTCATGAACAACCCTTGCAACAATACGAATCTACCATAAAAATATGAAAGTAGTATCCCCCCCATTTTCTATGTGAAAAATTATTTTTAGCACTTTTTTATTTTTCACGGCTACATTTTGCAAGGGAAAAATCTGAAAAAATTCTCAGACTTGTCCAACTACACTACGAACATGTCAGAATTTTTTCAGATTTTTCGCAAGGCGTTAAGTAATGAAAAACCTCAAAAAACTGATTTCTCGAATTTTCCCGATTACTCCCCCCCTGGTTGAGATATATGGCTAAAAATTGGAGTGAATGTTTCTTTTTTGATATGCTATCGAATGGCGCAAACAGCGCTTCATTCGGCTCAAGGGCACATTTGACCCCCTTATCCAGCTAGGCTCTTTCGCAACGAATAGAATACATCTTTGTAATCTAATTTGTCAAAATGAAAGGATTTGGAAATACAGAGATAAGTCGTCTGAGAATTGTCTCCTAATTTGATAACGGAATATAGCTCATCGGATTCTTTAATACTCGACATATCATATTTCGCTCGTAGAGTTTCAGAATATAAATTGTTTTCATCTAAGTCCTTGGAATAAAATATCGCATTTGGAAAATGGGTAAGATCACTGCATGAAATTGATTCAACTTTAGGGATTTCATGAGTTTTGTAATGATACTGAATGAAATTTTCGAATAAATCATTACTTTGTACTATATTTATGATGGGGGTCGCGACAGAATTCAGTATTGGAATTAAGTCTTCCTTCTTTAAATAATTTTATAATGATATTCCTCGAGTTTTAAGCGCCAACGTATTAAGCGACTACCTGGATCCTTGCAATTAAATAACCACGTCAAGGGTTTATGATCGGTGACGACGGTGAATTGCCTACCGTACAAATATGGTCGAAAATGGTTTTTACTCCATACAATAGCAAGAAGCTCCTTCTCTGTCGTGCTGTAATTTTGATTGCGTAATTTGAAGCGTCGGTCGTAACAAGAAACTCCTGAGTAAAATCCGGATATTGAAGGAGTGGTTGCTCGGTCAATATTTGTTTAAATTTGTCGAAAGATTGTTGTTGTTCCATGGTTCACTCAAATGGCATATCTTTCTTTAATAAAGTGGTCAATGGTTTGACTATCCTCGCGAAATCTTTTATAAACTTGCGATAATATCCGACAAGTCCCAAGAAGACCTTGAAGAAGACATCCTTTTGATTTCTAAGCATAGGATAATTAATTATTGGCGGCTACTTTATCTGGATTTGGTTGTACCCCTTTATCGGATATAATATGTCCTAAATATGCTACATCTTGACGCATGAATTCGCATTTATCAGACTCTAGTTTAAGATTGTTTCGCATTAGTCGTTGAAAGATGGTTTTTAGTTTGTCAAAATGTTCCTTAATAGACGAGGCATAAATCACAATATCGTCTAGGTACACAAAACATTGGAGACCCTGCAGACCCGACAATATGCTGTTCATAAGCCGTTGGAGAGTTGCAGGCGCATTTTTTAACCCAAACGGCATCCTAGTGAACTCGTAATGGCCTAAGAGTGTTGTAAAGGCAGTTTTTTGCCTGTCCTCGGCTTTCATCTGAACTTGGTGGAACGAGGATTTTAAGTCAAGGGTTGTAAAATACTTTGAGTGCCCTACCTGGACTAAAATATCGGCAATATTAGGAAGAGGGTAGGCATCGCCTATAGTAACTCCATTTAGCCTTCTATAATCTATTATAATCCTCCACTTTTTTTTCACCAGAAGCGTCTGGTTTTTTCGGGACTACCCATAAAGAAGATGACCATGGAGAAATAGTAGGTTGAATTATTCCTTGGTTTAACATTTTCTCTATTTGTTTGTGGACTTCGGTTTTGTGAATTTCAGGATATCGATACGATTTAGTGTATATGGGAGTTGAATCGGTAACTTGAATGTCATGTTTAATTGCATCGATGGCTGTTAGTTCGTCACCAGGAAGATAGAATATCTCATGGTATTGTTCACAGATATCTAATACGGACTTCCGTTCTTCGGAATTTACATGTTCCAATCTAAAGTTGTCATGCAATAATTTTATTCGATTTGGCGAGGCTTTCTTGGGATTTAAAGATGAAATGATGGAATCTGTTGGAAGTGGTTCAAGATCCACGGAGATAGGCTCTATGTATTGATCAGTAATTCGCGTATTGAGGATCGTTGAGCCATGTTACTTTCGTTAACTTTAGTTATATCTTTAGATAAATATACTCCTTTCTTCAAAATTATTTCTGGTATAATTCCTTCTTTTATTTCAGGATTTTTTATGTAAATTCCAATTATTGTTTCGGTCCGAGCTTTGAGTTTCATTAAATGGACCTTTGCGTTTTGTCTGTTTTGAGAAATTAGTGGAATGGTAGCAGATATCGATTTAAAGGTGATGGTCCGCGATTCGTAATCAATTGTTACGGACTCTGCTTGCAAAATATCTTTTCCGATTAAGCCATCGATGGGGACGTTTGTCGCTTGATTTAAGATATAAAATTTTGCTGGAACAAAGTGATTGCGAATTTGCATTGAGATCTGACAGCTACTTACTGTTTCTACAGGATTATTTGCGCTGAGACCGTGCAAAATAAGTTTATCTCGCGAATTAAATTTGGCTTCCGGCTTCAATTTGCATGCTTTAATAAGAGATACGTTAGCATCGGTATCTATTAAGAATTTAAACGTGCCATTAGAATCTTTAGAGTTCGAAGATGGTACCTCGATAAAATCTAATGCATTTTCCGAAATTGATATATTTAATTCTCGAACACCTGTAGTTGAACAATCTGTTCCTTCAGTGCGGTGTTCGTCACGGAGGGGTCCTGCGAGTTTAAATGAACCGCGTTGTCGTTTAGTAAACGGGGAGTATTTGGTTGACAATCCTGCTGTTGCCGTTTGCTATTATTATACGCTCTTTTCCTGCATTCGCTTATCTGGGTTTTGCAATAGTTACAAGTTTTGGACTGATTGATTGGGTTTTGATTAAGAGTATACAGGAGTCAAACTAGTACCACTAGCGGAAAAACGGGGAACTACGAAAACGCTTTATACCGTTTTCTGGGCATAATTTTTAGAAAAATGCGATAAAATGTAGATATTCTTGTTCGGAAAACGTATGTCCAGGCCTCTATAGAGCCCTTTTTTGGAAAAATGGATAGAAAAAAAATTTCTCTCCAAAAATGCGTTTTTTTTTTCAAGTTTCAAAAGCGAAATTAGAAAATCGGGGCTTATACCGGCATGTGGGATTGTATAAAGAATATTATGAATCAAAAAGTGTAAGGAAATATTACCTCATCACCTCATAATTCTGTTTAAGAAAATATCACTAAATCTGAATGGTTTGAATTGCAAAATAGTTCCTCGATTATCGCGCTGGTGTCGCGTAGCAGAGCCGCGCTTGGGGGTTACTAGGCCCTGCATCAATATTTATTGGTACTTTTCGGACACAATTACAAAAGAAATGTATCGTGAGCTAGATATTCATGTCTAGGAGACGAATGTCACAAACTTTATGTACCTATTTTTTGGAAAAATCGCCAGGAACATGAAATTCATCTATAAAAACGTTTTTCTGGAGTTTCAAAGGCGAAGTTAGAAAATCGGGGCTTGTACAGACGTGTGGGATTCAAGTTTGAATAAAAAAGTATAAGGAAATATTGCCTCAGCACTTCATAATCCTGTTTAAGAGAAAATCCCTAAATCTGAATCGTTTGAATTCCAACATGGAATTCCAACTACTATATTATACTAGAGTACGAACATATATACATGCTATAGTATGTTGAGACATACACATATAAGAATAGACCATTGAGCTCTATACAGGGTGTAAACCTACTAGTGGGCAATATTTTAAGGACGTGTTCTTTGGTCGAAAATAAGTCGAAAGTCAAGATAGAAAAAATTGCGTTTGGGGCTTCGTTAACTAGTTATTAACATTTAAAAATCCGACGTTTTTGCCCCTAAAATTGACAATACGCCTCGCATCGACGTATGTTTTCGGCATACGCTCAGCTGATCACCGCCGATCGATGCATGTCGATAACCGAAAGTAGGACCGTACCTATAAGAAATTTGTGGGCTTACCTCGGGTGCTGGAGATGAGAAAGTATTTTAAAACGATGTATCTTGGCATTCAACCTAATCACTCGCTTAATCCGCAAGAGCGTATCGAAACTCGCTCTATGGGATTTTCGAGTCAGGAGGGTGAATGCCTTTTCTATGCGTCGAAACGAAATATCCGCACGAGTACACATGTAACGAAATTATCCCGTCCGTAGTGTCCACAAGACACGAAACATACAGTCACAATCCACACTAAACACTAAGTGCAGAATGACTCCGATAAATTCTTAGGCTTTTTAATCCTTTACGCGACGCACTTGCCACAGGATAACGGATACGAACTGATTGACCGAACATACAATGTATCGCGATATACTATCCACGCGACGTTCCGCGACACGTAACACGCGACGGTTCCTTCACGACTGCTCTAAGATGATTCCAAACAAAATACTATCGATGCCTAAACGCAGTGTCGGATCACAAAAAGAAATAATGTATGATTTCAATAATTTACATTTTACATTTTTAGTTTTCCCAACACAGATTTTTACATTCTATTAATTTCCCTGTTCATTTCTCAAACATGCGTTTTAAAATAATAATGTAAAATAAATATCAAATGATCGCGACATGTTACGCATTAATAGCGTAGGCGTATTTCACATTACACTCCTGCGGGAACCGTGCGTTCTTTTGTTAACTTCCCAACAATCAGTTCTTAGCCGATATCCTGTGGCAAGTGCGTCGCGTAAAGGATTAAAATCTTAAGAATTTATCGGAGTCATTCTGCGCTTAGTGTTTAGTGTGGATTGTGAGTGTGTGTCGTGTCTTGTGGACACTACGGACGGGATAATTTCGGTGCATGTGTACTTGTGTGGATATTTCATTTCGGTGCGTAGAAAAAAGGCATTCACCCTCCTGACTCGAAAATCCCATAGAGCGAGTTTCGATACGCTCTTGCGGATTAAGCGAGTGATTAGGTTGAATACCAGGATACATCGCATTAAAATAATTTCCCATCTCCAGCACCCGAGGTAAGCCCACAAGTTTCTTATAGGTACGGTCCTACTTTCGGTTATCGACATGCATCGATCGGCGGTGATCAGCTGAGCGTATGCCGAAAACGTCCGTCGATGCAAGTCAGATTGCCAATTTTAGGGGCAAAAACATCGAATTTTTAAATGTTAATAACTAATTAACGAAGCCCTAAACGCAATTTTTTCTCTCTTGATTTTCGACTTATTTTCGACCAAAGAACACGTCCTTAAAATATTGCCCACTAGTAGGTTTACACCCTGTATAT
>NW_017132946.1:9261-11090 GCF_001652005.2 Ceratina calcarata | reverse complement strand
AACTCCCTAATGAATATTGTAGTTTTTCCAACACGTGGTTATTATTCCACATGTTCATAAGAAAAAACCACATAAAATTCTGCTTTTTCCTATATGTATAATACTAAAAAAGAAATATCCTACAACGTTTTTAAGAATTGTATACAAAAGAGCAGAATTTTACGTTTGAAGAAATAAATTTATATTCCGACTTACCAATTTCACTTTCTGCAAAATGCTGGAATGATGGCGAAACAGATCTCCTTTGTCTTTTCCGAAGCCACCTTCATTATTTTTCACTCTTTTCGAAAGAGCCACTTGCGTCAGTGATCGTGACTGTCAAAAGTAGTTTCGACAGTGTGACAGAAATTGTAACACGTAAGAAAGAGTAATGTATTCAAAGTGTCAGAAAGTGAAAAATTGTTCAAGACGCGTTTATGTGAAACAGAAGATGCGTAGGACACGGATGAGAAGAGGCGGAAAGAGTGAAGATGTACCAGATTTGTGCCTGGCAACAATATCAGGTACGTCGGAACAATTTTATGGATGCGAAGGCAACGTGACGGATAAAGAGATCAATTATAATGCATCGGCATCTCTTCCGTGCACATCTCCCGTTTCACTCGTCGATGAAAATGTTGAAAATTATGATTCAATTAACGTAGAAGAAGACAGTACAGTAGCAAATATAAGACACCTGTGCCGATGAAACGGGTATGATGAATGATGATACATTGATGTTGAAATCAATATCCGATGGCACGTTTCCTGAAGCTTCCGTGAATGCTTATAATGTAGAATTAGAAAATGTATCGTCGCATTTGCAAAACGATGCGGACGAAAATATCGTCTTGCACGAAGATAGAAACATCGACGTTGGTCGCGTGCGTTCTGCCGAGATTAGTGGACGAAGCATCGTTCATGTTGGACA
The DNA here is from genome assembly GCF_001652005.2 of Ceratina calcarata. NCBI lineage: Eukaryota > Metazoa > Arthropoda > Insecta > Hymenoptera > Apidae > Ceratina > Ceratina calcarata. The sequence goes on along the minus strand of NW_017132946.1, from coordinate 10,180 downwards.
TATTTTTGAAGAATTGCAAAGATTGTCTTCACACTGGAAAGCGATGAACTGCACTATTACTGATCTCGTTATAACGCACACGATACATCACGGTCTGAAAACACAATATTTTGTTAAATGTCGAGTGTGTAATTTCTGCGGTAATTTCATGAACGAACCGGAAGCCGACGATACATTGGATGTTAATAGAGTACATTATTAACGGGTACTGGGCACAGGCAGTTAGATGAATTTTTATCTGCTGTAGACATTCCATGCATGGACAATAAAACATATGGCAAATATCATGCCGAAATGTCGGAAGCCTTCGATGCCGCCGCCGCAGAAGAAATGCGAGCGGCTGGCGAGGAGGAGAAAAAATTAGCTATCGAAAGGGGTGATTTTATAGATAATATTCCTCATATACCTGTGATAACGGACGGTTCGTGGATGAAGAGATCGTATCACAGTGGTGGTTACGATTCTTCATCTGGAACTGCCCTTATCATTGGATATTATACGCGTAAAATATTGTTTGGTAGCGTTAGAAATAAATATTGCGTTGTTTGCGCACGGGAGAAAAAGTTAAATATCGCGAAGAACCATGTCTGTTATAAAAACTGGAGCACCCAACAGAGCTCCTCCAGCATGGAAAGCGATATAATCCTTGAAGGCTTCCGATGTAGCAAAGACATGCATGGATTGATATTTAGTAAATATATTGCGGATGGTGACAGTAATGTCCAAAAAAAGTTGAGAGATTTCCCACCGTACCCGAACGTTATAATTAAAAAGATTGAATGTACTAATCATCTTCTGCGTAATCTATGCAATAGAATACGAGAAGCGGGTCGTACTGGTGGTCGAAATCTCTCGAAATTAAAAAAGGCAGTGACTAACAGTGTTTTGAAAATTCGAAACGCTGTGAAGAAAGCTGCAA
>NW_017132946.1:1637-8900 GCF_001652005.2 Ceratina calcarata | reverse complement strand
GAATTTATAACAAAAATATTTCATTAAAAATAAATATTCTAAATACAAAGAAGTAAATACTTTTTATTCTTAGCTGTCGATGATATGATATATATTTTGTAGGTTTTATTCAACATTTTATTTGAAACAGCATACATGTAGTGTCTTAATTGTATCAGTCTTTGTTAAATGAATGAATGGTTGAAGGGCGTTTATTATTTTCTTCACTTGTACACTGTCTATATTTTTTGTTGGATTATTTAACTTCAAATATACAATGTTATCAAAAATGATCCAGAGGACCTAGTCCAGATGTCAAACATAAACAATGTTTCATGGTACGCAGAACCGATATCCCTTTGTCGTCGGGTGACGGTTTGATTTAGACTTCGTAATCTATCGGTCAGTCTCCTGGAGCAATCTGGAGAGTAAAGACGGTACTTGCTCTTGCGTGACAAATATTAAAGAAAAGAATTAAAGTTAATTCACTGCGTTCATATTTTATTTATATACCCCATTTCCAATAACAGCGAATACCCATATTTTGGCGCGACGCCTGATGGCATTATTGGAGACGATACCATCGTCGAAATTAAATGCCCTTATACGGCGCGACAAATGTCTCCAAAATCTCAGATATACATAGAATTTTTGACAGAAACGAATCAAAGACACGTGTACTATTTGCAAGTACAAGAGCAACTGCATGTAACGCACAAAATGAATTGGATTTTTGCAGTGTGGACGCTCTTTGGAATAAAGTACATCGTTGTCGAGCGGGACCATACATTTTGGGAAACCAAATAAATGTCGGAAGCCTTCGATGCCGCCGCCGCAGAAGAAATGCGAGCGGCTGGTGAGGAGGAGAAAAAATTAGCTATAGAAAGGGGTGATTTCATACATAATATTCCGCATATACCAGTGATAACCGATGGTTCGTGGATGAAGAGATCGTATCACAGTGGTGGTTACGATTCTTCATCTGAAACTGCCCTTATCATTGGATATTATACGCGTCAAATATTGTTTGGTAGCGTTAGGAATAAATATTGTGTCGTGTGCGCACGGGAGAAAAAGTTAAACATCGCGAAGAACCATGTCTGTTATAAAAACTGGAGCACCTAACAAAGCTCCTCCAGCATGGAAAGCGATGTAATCCTTGAAGGCTTCCGATGTAGCAAGGACATGCATGGATTGATATTTAGTAAATATATTGTGGATGGTGACAGTAATGTCCAAAAAAAGTTGAGAGATTTCCCACCGTACCCGAACGTTATAATTAAAAAGATTGAATGTACTAATCATCTTCTGCGTAATCTATGCAATAGAATACGAGAAGCGGGTCGTACTGGTGGTCGAAATCTCTCGAAATTAAAAAAGGCAGTGACTAACAGTGTTTTGAAAATTCGAAACGCTGTGAAGAAAGCTGCAACGTTTCGCCGCAATGAAAATGTTTCATTGCAGTGCAAAATTGCTGGGTTGATTAAAGATTTGCAAAATGTGCCTAGCCACGTATTTGGTGAGCATCAAGATTGTGCCTCGCTAAAATACTTTTGTGACGGAAGATCAAAAGAAGGCGAGGCAAATCTTGTTCCCCAATTACGAAAGGCAGGATTTTATGCAAATATAGAAAAAGCTATGAAACGCGTTATAGATAATGCCGAAAGTTTGTTATATGAGTTCACCAGCAATTCTGTAGAAAGTAGCAATGCAATCATTTGTAAATACATTGGCGGCAAACGTATACATTTCGGCAAAAAAGGCTCTTACCAAGCACGCGTAAAAGCAGCAATTGTCCAGCACAATACTTTGAAAGCTATGAGTAGTGCTTGTTACGCGATTGGTAAGAAGCCACCAGCACGAACGACAATATTTGAAGAAAAAAATATTGTTCGTCGTGAGAAACACAAGAAACGTGTGACAGCGGCAAAAGAATTAGGTGTCTCTGTTCGTAAGTCTAAATATCCGGCCGAAAAACGTAAACGCGATAAAGATTATGGACCGAATGCTGAACGGCCGGATATCGATGACGATATTTACGAACAGTTGAAATCTAATCACTATAAAACGCTGGAAGATCAGCAGAGGAACCGAGATGTACTTGAATATGTTACGCGGGGTCAGCATGAAAACCCGCTGTGGCGTCAAGTACGTCGAACGTTACTTACTGCTTCAAATTTTGGAAAAATTTGCTGCAAAAGGGAAACGACTTCGTGCCAAAAGCTCGTACAAAACATTCTTTATCCCATTGAACTGAGAAATGCCGCAGTTGCGTGGGGTAAAGAAAAGGAGATTTTGGCACGAAAAAAGTTACAGGAGATTTTGGGAATAGCTGTAAATGATTGCGGTTTATTCATTGACAGCGAATACCCATATTTTGGCGCGACGCCTGATGGCATTGTTGGAGACGATACCATCGTTGAAATTAAATGCCCTTATGCGGCGCGACAAATGTCTCCTAGCGAAGCAATAATTAAAAAAATCTCAGATGTACATAGAATTTTTGACAGAAACGATGACACTCGTATGAATCAAAGACACGTGTACTATTTCCAAGTACAAGGGCAACTGCATGTAACGCAAAAAATGAATTGCATTTTTGCAGTGTGGACGCCCTTTGGAATAAAGTACACCGTTGTCGAGCGGGACGANAATATTCCTCATATACCTGTGATAACGGACGGTTCGTGGATGAAGAGATCGTATCACAGTGGTGGTTACGATTCTTCATCTGGAACTGCCCTTATCATTGGATATTATACGCGTAAAATATTGTTTGGTAGCGTTAGAAATAAATATTGCGTTGTTTGCGCACGGGAGAAAAAGTTAAATATCGCGAAGAACCATGTCTGTTATAAAAACTGGAGCACCCAACAGAGCTCCTCCAGCATGGAAAGCGATATAATCCTTGAAGGCTTCCGATGTAGCAAGGACATGCATGGATTGATATTTAGTAAATATATTGCGGATGGTGACAGTAATGTCCAAAAAAAGTTGAGAGATTTCCCACCGTACCCGAACATTATAATTAAAAAAATTGAATGTACTAATCATCTTCTGCGTAATCTATGCAACAGAATACGAGAAGCGGGTCGTACTGGTCGAAATCTCTCGAAATTAAAAAAGGCAGTGATCAACAGTGTTTTGAAAATTCGAAACGCTGTGAAAAAAGCTGCAACGTTTCGCCGCAATGAAAATGTTTCATTGCAGTATAAAATTGCTGGGTTGATTAAAGATTTGCAAAATGTACCTAGCCACGTATTTGGTGAGCATCAAGATTGTGCCTCGCTAAATATTTTTGTGACGGAAGATCAAAAGAAGGCGAGGCAAATCTTGTTCCCTAATTACGAAAGGCAGGATTTTATGCAAATATAGAAAAAGCCATGAAACGTGTTATAGATAATGCCGAAAGTTTGTTATATGAGTTCACCAGCAATTCTATAGAAAATAGCAATGCAATCATTTGTAAATACATTGGCGGCAAACGTATAAAATTTGGCAAAAAAGACTCTTACCAAGCACGCGTAAAAGCAGCAATTGTCCAGCACAATACTCTGAAAGCTATGAGTAGTGCTTGTTACGTGATAGGTAAGAAGCCACCAGCACGAACGACAATATTTGAAGAAAAAAATATTGTTCGTCGTGAGAAACACAAGAAACGTGTGACAGCGGCAAAAGAATTAGGTGTCTCTGTTCGTAAGTGTAAATATCCGGCCGAAAAACGTAAACACGATAAAGATTACGGACCGAATGCTGAACGGCTGGATATCGATGACGATATTTCTGAACAGTTGAAATCTAATCACTATAAAACGCTGGAAGATTAGCAGAGGAACCGAGACATACTTGAATGTGTTACGCGGGGTCAGCATGAAAACCCGCTGTGGCGTCAAGTACGTCGAACGTTACTTACTGCTTCAAATTTTGGAAAAATTTGCTGCAAAAGGGAAACGACTTCGTGCCAAAAACTCGTACAAAACATTCTTTATCCCATTGAACTAAGAAATGCCGCAGTTGCATGGGGTAAAGAAAAGGAGATTTTGGTACGAGAAAAGTTACAGGAGATTTTGGGAATAGCTGTAAATGATTGCGGTTTATTCATTGACAGCGAATACCCATATTTTGGCGCGACGCCTGATGGCATTATTGGAGACGATACCATCGTTGAAATTAAATGCCCTTATGCGGCGCGACAAATGTCTCCTAGCGAAGCAATAATTAAAAAAATCTCAGATGTACATAGAATTTTTGACAGAAACGATGACACTCGTATGAATCAAAGACACGTGTACTATTTCCAAGTACAAGGGCAACTGCATGTAACGCAAAAAATGAATTGCATTTTTGCAGTGTGGACGCCCTTTGGAATAAAGTACACCGTTGTCGAGCGGGACGATACATTTTGGGAAACCAAAATGTTACCATTCCTAAAACGATTCTATGAGGACTGTTTGGTTCCTGAAATAATTGATAGCAGACGGGAAAGACATATGCCAATTCGGGAACCTCAGTACGTCATCGAAGCGATTAAAAAAAGAAAAATTGAATTAAAATAACTTTCATTTTCTTTTATATTACAAATTATTGCTGAGTAAAATTTTTAATCGCTTGGGCAGAGGCGGTGGGCAACATTTCGCTTTTTTACTGGTACTTTTGTTTAACAATTAATTTTATACGGGGATCGGAATGTTTTTGAGTAAAATAGTTGCAAAACATAATTAAATTTAATGTTTTTATCGATACACGAAAGGAATGTATTGCGAATTGGATCGCAATTTGAACTGGGTTAGTGATTGCGTCGCAAAGGACTATTCTTATAATACATATCGCGCAATACATTACTTTCGTGTATGTACGTACAGTAAAGAAGCGGAATGAAACAAAAATTCTATGACAATTTGATGAGAAAGAGAAGATGCGTAGAAACGTTTATAACGATGGATAATACCTGTCTATTGTTTTTTAATGTTTCATGCATTTTTTCTAATCGAACGAAATGAGACAAATATAAATAAAACGGAAACGAAACAATTTTTACTTCCCGTTACACGGTTGAAGTAACTTTGCGACGCAGTTACTTAGCTCAGTTTAAATTGCGATCTACTCGAATTTTATAATTCCAAATATAAACTATTACCATAGGGATAATACACATAGAGAAAGTGAGTCGCGTCAAAAAGTGCAGATAGCCCTCCTACAACACGACATGGCATAACACGGTTTCGCTCTAACACGATAACAAAATTGCACAACAATGTACTTCTACAGCAATGGATAACATAATTTTTGTTTAACATATTTAAAAACCTTAAATAATGACGGGAAGGAATAATAAACTATAGTGCCTTTTAATGAAAACATGTAAATAAATTATAATTGTGAATGACCTTTCGTCTTTAAGACTCATTTTGGAAAATGAAGTTTCAGTCCCAAGTTATGTCTAATGAAGATAAAAAACCAACGATTAAGAGGAAATTTATTTCTTTAGAAGTAAAGATACAAATATTGGATGGTCCTCTAAAAGTTCTCGAAACGTAACCCTCCTTTTTATACTGGCTATGGGTCTCATATAACAGGGTTTCACACAATACGGCATTTTCTAGGAATCTATCTACCGTGTTATAGGAGTGTCACCTGTATCTCTTGTGTACAGCAGGCATATCAAACACGCGGTCATGTGATCCGCCGAAACTTTTTAAAAATTTTTCGATAAAAATATTAATTAACCATTTTAAAGGAAATTGTATTTTTATTTGTATGCAGTTTAGTACCTCTATGTATGGATACTGAAATTATTGATGAAAACTTACAAATGGAATTAATTGGCATCTAATGTGATTCATTGCTTAGGCAAAAATGTACGAAAGTTCGAATTCCAGATTTTGATATACAGGGTGGAGTATTTTAAACAGGTTACCTGAATAACTCGCTTGTTTTTGAAGATAGGAAAAAATGCATTAGACCAAACTTACTTGGTATCGGGAGGCTCATAATCTGGTATTACCAATTTTTCTGTAGGTGGAGGCGTCAAGGAGATATGAAGGTCAACTCTGTTTTTTTAAATGGAACAGTATGTTTTTTTTACTTACAGTCTGATAGAGTGTTTCAAGGCGAATACAATGATCTATATAATAAATGACATCATTCAGCACGCAATGTTACAGAATTTCTAAATAGAAAATTTGGAGATTGTTGGATAGGTCGATCAGGAAGTAACAAATGACCGGCACGATCCCCAGACCTGACACCTCTCGATTTTTATTCGTAGGAAAAATGAAAGGCAGAAGTGTACCGCGAAAAACTAACTACCAAACTTGACATGCAAGAACGTATAAGAAGAGCTTTCTTTGTAATAGATACAATTGAAATTTACCAGGCAGTGTCATCAGTATTACAACGATTTAGACTATGTATCCATGTTCAAGATCGCCATTTTGAACACTTGTAGTAGCAGTATCAAAGTATCCAAGTGTTCGAAGAGTGCTTTGAGATAATCAGTTTTCTATTGCAGTTGATCTTGAGTGACTTTGAATGACCTTCATAATAGATCATTGTATTCGCCATGATCATTGTATAATAGATCATTGAAACACTCTATCAGAATGTAAGTAAAAGAACATACTGTTCCATTTAAAAAAACAGAGTTGACCTTCATATCTCCTTAACGCCTCCACCTACAGAAAAATTGGTAATACCAGATTATGAGCCCCCCGATACCAAGTAAGTTTGGTCTAATGCATTTTCTGTAGCCCGTAGTGTGATATGAGTTTGACATGCCTGTGTCAGAGAGAGAAAAAAGATCGGTGGCCCGGTCTGTCCTGGTCTAATGTTTGAATAAGTGTTGGTCAAATTTCTAATGCCCTTGTCAAGTTGTTGAGACTGCGATTTTCTCTCTCTGTCTATCGCGGGACGTTATCATTTATATATGCTTATAGCTCGCCTTCTCTATGTGTATTACCTCTATGATTATTATTCATAGGCCGGCATTCAGAGTCATCGCTTATTCCTAATATAAGATCGTTTTAAGTATTTGCTATCTCTGTTTATCCCATATTTCCAGTTCCTGTCTTGTACGGGAAACAGGGACTTGAGCAAATGCTTAAAACAATCTTAAGAATAAGCAACAATTCTGAATACCGGCCGTAGTCCTGTAATCATAATCTGATGTTTCTCCTTTAGAAAAATATTAGCGGGACCGGAAAGTAACGTCCTTCTTTTAACATTAAATTCAAACAGACAAATTTTTAACAAGTTTTTATTTGTAATCAATGGTGTAATCACCCT
>NW_017132946.1:0-533 GCF_001652005.2 Ceratina calcarata | reverse complement strand
TCCCCCACTGGTTGAGATATAGGGCTAAAAATTGGAGTGAATGTTTCTTTTTTGATATGCTATCGAATGGCGCAAACGGCGCTTCATTCGGCTCAAGGGCACATTTGACCCCCTTATCCAGCTAGGCCCTTTCATATCAAATTATGAGGAAGCTAAATTATTAGAAGTGACTGACTGGTCGGAAGGATTCGATCGATGTATATAATTAAGGATTTGAGTACCTGAGGCAATTACACACAACAAGCTGGAGACGTACCTGTCGTTCACCGACGGAGAGACACTTGATATTCCAATGTAGATAGATGTTCCCCTCAGCAGAAGATGACTGAATCGGACGACACGCGTGGACACCTTCTTCCCGTCACGAAGATATTCATATGTATAATCACGTTATTAAAAGTTTCTTGCCTGCACTTTTGACGGGTCCTACCGACTGCGCCAAATTTTGTTGTGTTCCCGCAAATAAGGTCGACTCAAGTGTGTGTAAAATACATATAGTTTATTCAGAACGCTCAGAAGTACAGCAAAGTTCG
>NW_017132945.1:0-466 GCF_001652005.2 Ceratina calcarata | reverse complement strand
GTCAAGAATTTAGGGAAACTCGTGTAAAATATAAGCTCCTAATTTCAGTAGTGTGATTAGAATTTTTAAAGGCAGGAATATCAGAGGTTAAGAATGGACATGGTTTAAATGTAATGGAGGCAGTACAGAGTTTAAAGCAGGGTTGGACATTTTTCATAACACAATTTTTTGTTATTAAATCAATTTTTCTATGCCTTCATTTATGCTAATAAAAAATATGTATTAGATTTGTATTGTAAAAAAGTAATTGTAAAAATATGTGAAAGAATGACCCAAAACTGTATAGGTTCCAGATTCACTTCATTGTTCTTCATAACATTGATTTACACCACTGTTGTACTCGATTCAAGGAAATTGCAATAAAACTAGATTTGACAGTAATTTATTTCAATGTCCGATACGGAAGTCTAACTAGAAAACTAAGATGAGCGTCTCTATCAAACTATCATATCAACATTAATAATTA
>NW_017132944.1:0-466 GCF_001652005.2 Ceratina calcarata | reverse complement strand
GGTTTAATGTTATAAATAGGTATTACTCTCAAATATACGAGTATATAAATAGCTAATAAATTTACACACTTTATTATAATAAAAAGTATATTGTTCTTGCAAGAGAATAAATATTCAGATAACAAAGATTCACATAATAGAACATTCATACAATGGGTGTTCATGTAACGGAGGTTCTACTGTACATCTCACGTAAATTCCAAGAACGTATCTCCGGATTGTATACAAGGTGTCTCAGAACTGGTGGCACATTTTTTAATGGGAGCTTCCTGAGATGATTTTAAACAATATTTTCCTTTGTCAAAATGTTGTCCGAGACGTGGTTGTTGAGTTATTAACAATAAATCCCGACCAATCAGAGCGCCCGTATAGCCAGGAGTGCGCCGACCTTGGACTTCGCCCCGCCCATATGTCGCGCTCGGGACGAGAGCAAAGGATTAAAGGAAAGTTGCATGCAAAAACGAAC
>NW_017132943.1:0-467 GCF_001652005.2 Ceratina calcarata | reverse complement strand
TCGTTATGTCGAATAATGTGATACGTTGTATTGTGTATGAATAGTAATGTTCAAAAACTATCTTCTTCTCTATTTTCAGAAAATTTCTAGCTGCACTGAACANGATTGGAGCGCCTTCGAAAATATGGACGAGGACAGATTTCTCGGCCTCGTAAGTAAAGCAATACTTAGCTTAACACACGTATATATACTCAGTACGATTGATTTTCTCTCTTTAGGTCGCCTTCTACAAACAATTGGGAGGTTTCACGCTGAAAGATGTAATAATTACGTGTATTAAAGAAAGTGTACAGGACGAGTTACTCACAAATTTTACTAGGTTAGGAGGGAAAGAAGGAAAGGAGGCGTTTAACACCTCGAAAATTATTTTCGCGATGTACGGTAACTGTTCGAGAATAATCTCGAATGTTCACGAAGTCGATGCCCTTCCGGTCGCGCATCGACAGCGCCGCCAGTATGAAGAACGA
>NW_017132942.1:0-466 GCF_001652005.2 Ceratina calcarata | reverse complement strand
GACTCATCGGAAGATGATAATATAAATCTATGTGAGCGTTTTGTACTAAATGGGAGTTCTATTTCAGTGGAAATAGAACTGGAACTATCTCCGTCGTGTACTTCCATATTACCTATCATTAGGGCTAAAAATTAAAGTTGAATAACTCGCTCAATTCAAAAATTAAAAAATGAAAGAATAATCTAATGAAAGTAAATAATAGAAACTTGCTTTCCAACAGAAACAAATGAAAAACAAAAAATGTTATTTCCGTATATTTACCTACTCCTTCTTTTGTTAAATAATTTATTATATTTCTCTCGTTTTTTATTCAACAAATTCGAGTGCAGCAGATTTTTTACTAACCGAGAAGTTTCGAACTGACTGACTTTTGCACTCGAACTGATCGCAGCGCCACGTGTACCACCGGTGGTACACGATGTGATAACTGCTCTAAACAAGAGAACTACTTATGTATTGATGATAT
>NW_017132941.1:0-466 GCF_001652005.2 Ceratina calcarata | reverse complement strand
CCTAATAATTGATTAAATAATAAGTAAATGATACAATGAACGAATAACGTTTATTCTCAGTTTCGTTGTTACTAGCTGTAATCACTGTCGATTCCTGCGCTTTCCGCGAATCAAAATTACGTTATATCTCTACAGTAGAGGTATCATAGAAACGTAATTTTAATTATGCACTTTTATAAAGTATGAAATAAAAACAGAATGTTTATTGCTATAAAGATTGCACGATATTAGCTAAAGGCAATCTAAATAATTCGGTTTGTATGAGAAATGAAAGTCCAAGTTTTGCTGACCGGAAATAGATGGGTTTAGGATCGTCAAGAAATCGGGTTCTTTTACGTGCGACCATAAGTCGGAAAGGTACTGCCCGTTTCGCGTAAAATAAAATCGATTAACATCCGGTTATTATCATTTAAGAATAAATAATTCTCGGTGTAATTATATGGATTGAATTCTGTGTCATAAAATG
>NW_017132940.1:0-467 GCF_001652005.2 Ceratina calcarata | reverse complement strand
CATTGGCACAGCCCGAAATTTCACGCATACTTTCCCACGGCCCAATCGTACCCAGCAATCGTAGCTGACATGCTGAGCGACGCAATAGCGTGCATCGGATTCACCTGGGTGAGAATAGTCGAACAATGGTTTTATTCTCTCACCGTTAAAATTTTATTTACTTTTGATGAACGATAAATATTTCGCGCACAGATCGCGAGCCCCGCCTGCACCGAATTAGAAGTGATAATGTTGGACTGGCTGGGGAAAATGCTGGACCTGCCGAAGGAATTTCTAGCCTGCAGCGGTGGGAAAGGTGGTGGTGTCATACAGGTAAACATTTTTATTAACTTTCTGCGGATTTTATTAATAATTAGAGAGGATCTCCGTTCGACAATCAATTACGTCAAGTGTTTATTAATAATAATTGTTAATGGAGTCGGGTAAACGTCTTGAACGATGTTCACCTGTTGCTCATCTATTATGCC
>NW_017132939.1:0-467 GCF_001652005.2 Ceratina calcarata | reverse complement strand
TATGTATTTGAATACAGGGAGTCTCAAAACTGGTGGTACATTTTTTAATGGGAGGTTCCTGAGAGGATTTTAAACAATAGTTTTCTTTGTCAAAATTTTGTTCGAGGTATGGTTGTTCATCACAAAATGTACCACCAGTTCTGGGACACCCTGTATGTTAAGGATTATTAAAATTAAGACTCAAAATACGAAATTAGCTACTTCAGCAATCTCTTAATTTCTCCTTATATGAATCAATGAGTTATTTAGTATTCGACCTCAGACGTACAAAATAATTCTGGAAAATATTTGAGCATATATTTAAATAGGTTAGGAAGAATTTTAAAATTGAAACTCAAAGTACAGAATTAACTATTTCAATAATCGTTTAATTTCTCCATCTGAGAATCAGGCATTGCTTTAACGTTTCAATTTTTGAAAATATATAAAAAATAATCTGAGAAAACTTAGATAACTCGAAAATTATT
>NW_017132938.1:0-467 GCF_001652005.2 Ceratina calcarata | reverse complement strand
TGTGCACGCGGACTTATAATCCATCGCACGCTCAACAAATCGCAATATTGCAACGGGTAAATAATTTTATAACGTTTTTATTTTAATGCTAAAGTATTTAATTTAATAAATATGAAGAAGAGTGGTTCGTGAGCTTCAAACTGTTCTGTATTGATTCATTAAATTCTTGTTTAATACAGAACTAATTTTCATTGAACATTTTTATTATTTTTACTCAGCTTTTCAGATTTCATGTTAATTATTATAATGATTCAAGTTTACTAATTAAAGGTCGTTCACATGCGTTATCTCCGACAGAATAGATTTGTAATCAGAAGGTATGCAAGTGTAATATTCCACGCATATTGTTTAGTTTAATAATCGTCATAATAATAACGCCAATTTAACAGCGTCATAATACAAATAAATAAAACACATTATAGAAAGTAATGCCCTATTTTACTATTTACGCGACCCTTAAGACAAGT
>NW_017132937.1:0-467 GCF_001652005.2 Ceratina calcarata | reverse complement strand
GCCATGTAGTATAATAACTAGATTGCGGATTTTATGCATTTAGAGTAATTATTAGAAAATGATATGTACAAAAACTATAAAAAATTCATTCAAAAACACAGAAAATGTCAAAAGTGAAATGCATTTTATGATTTTTAATTATCATTTTGCGTATCTATTCCTATTGGATTGTCCTGTACAGAATGTCCCAGGAAAAGTGTTAGGGCCGAAGAGAGGTGATTCAGTAAGTGTTTCTGAACAACAATTTCCTTTGCCAAAATGCAAAGTGATGCATGGTTTTTAAATTATTAACGAAAAACACTGACCAATAAGAGCGCGCGTTGGTCGCGCTTAGCCAATGGCGAGCATCACGACCCGAGCCAACACTCCCGTGGCTGAGTGTGGACCTACGCGTGCATTCATTGGTCAGTGTTTTTCGTTAATAATTCAAAAACCATGACTCACTTTACATTTTATCAAAGGAAATT
>NW_017132934.1:0-467 GCF_001652005.2 Ceratina calcarata | reverse complement strand
CGGCTGCAGCTGATTGTCACAGCTGAAGAAAAAATGGACGCTGTAGAGTCGTAGTAATATGAAGTATAAGTAAATCGACGTCGCTGATCACGAATTTGCTATTATTAATACTATTTGTAAAACTCCAATGTACCTAACGGTCTCCGACCACCCTACAGTAACATCAAAGCTAACATGGTTTAGAAATGTCGGAATAGGCTGAAATTGCACAAAATGCCTAAACACACACAAACAATGCGTTTTCGCATAATTTGGAGTTAAAAAGTGAAAAAAAATTTTCTACATTTTTTCACCCTGTGCTACCCCCTTTGGTGATTCTCAAAAAATTATAAAATCTTAAATAACTTTTTTTGTAGAATGTTCTGCTATTGCGTGTACATTTAGCTGTATAGAGAATCTGAAGGCGCATCGAATGAGATACTTTGTGTGAGTATTGGTCGCGCGGTTGGCGCGCTATGAAGCGCCGA
>NW_017132933.1:0-468 GCF_001652005.2 Ceratina calcarata | reverse complement strand
AAACAACGAGACCACTGTCAGTTGGTGCCCCGGACACGTCGGGATCCAAGGAAACGAGAGAGCGGACCGACTCGCAAAACTAGCGGTAGTGAATAAAAACACGGGAGTAGAACCAAGGGTCATGATCCCGTTCGCAACACTCAGAACAGAACTGAGAGAATTCGCCCTGAGAAAACTAAAAAGAAGATGGGAAGACACNGCCCCGCTGAATTATCACCTACACAGAATCGGCGCGATAGATAGTGGAAGCTGTGAATGCGACCCAGAGGAAATGCAAACGACCGTCCACGTATTGATTAAATGCGAGAAATATACCAACGAAAGAAGAGAAATATTAGAAACAGACGTGATAGAAGAAGAAGAGGTAAGAAACATGCAAATAAGAAAGATAGTAAGTTTCTTCGAGAGAACGAATCCCTGGGATAAAACCGCTGCTGACATGTTGGAATAAAATTGTTCACAATAACG
>NW_017132932.1:0-467 GCF_001652005.2 Ceratina calcarata | reverse complement strand
GGCGTGCAACCGGTGTCGCTTTACAATTAGTACTTTTTGTCCCACTTCCAGTTTACCGAGCCTCTTTACTTTTAGCTTTCCTACATTTTTTCAACTTTCTAATAAATCTTCTATTAGATAGCGAAAGTCCTGTGTCTGATAAGCAATTTTTGTCAATATGGCTTCGATCATAACAACGTCACACCTAACTATATCACTGATAAGTTAGGAGCGATAGTCTACCGATTGTACGATATACACTTCTTAGTCAGAGTATTAGCTGGCGATAACGTACTGTAAGTTGCTATCGAGTCACGTATTCATGTATGCAGTTAGTTCCATTTGCTTGTTGCATTAATTATTCTCAAGAATCCATAATATTATTTCTAGGCGAGTTTCAATATCATCTGTTCACAGCTGTTTACTGAACCTTTTTCATTTTGCCACGAAACTATGTATTAATTCATTGAGGATGATCTATTAATTCG
>NW_017132931.1:0-467 GCF_001652005.2 Ceratina calcarata | reverse complement strand
TTCTCTGCGAAATGAATTTGATACAATTAACAAGTGATACTTAAATTCTAGTTTTCTACGTGATTTTCATGTTACCTATCACTACTCCAGAAAGGCCTGCGATATTGCATGTGTCAGATCGTCTACTATAATCCCCAACGCCTAGTTGACCACGATCGTTAGAGCCGCACGAATAAACTTCTCCATTATCTGTGACTATTACCGTGAATGAATATCCACAACTAATATGAATAATTTTCATATTATCGAATCTCAGTATATGATCATCAAATGACTCTTTTTTCTGTGAGTTTTCATACCATGTATGTACCTTAAAGAAATACAATGTTCTTTTAGATTCTGTAAAAAAATTGAACACTGTTCTTCATACACTTACGATTCCAGTATCTGTTAATACCAAAGCATGAGAACTCTCGTACATGCTATATGTGTAATTTTTTCGGTTGAACTTGTTATCAATTTAAAAG
>NW_017132930.1:0-467 GCF_001652005.2 Ceratina calcarata | reverse complement strand
CCGATTGATTTTTATACACAAACTCAACTTCATTACACCACTGTCACTCTTCACTCAAAAATTTTCAAACACTTGCACTGTCGTTCTTGCAATCTAACATTAAACGTCTCCGAAAGGAGCCGACTGTTTTTCATTCACAAAATAAACTTCACTATCTGCGTGGTGCGTGAACTACATGATGCGCGAAGGGGACGACTCGATCGGGATGACGCTCTTTTTATCGGAATCGGCGGATAATCATCTTCGCGTTAGGCGAATACTCGGATTATTTCGTAATACTCTGTTGGATTTTTCGGGATCCATCATTGAGTTGAGGTAAATGATTCGATACCTACTGAACCGTCTCTCACAACTTTCCTTCAGAAGAATTTTCCCCATTCGATGGCCAAATTCGTTAGTGAAAATGTTTTTGGCATCCCTGAAAGAAACCCGACCTTCGATTCCTTGTCATATTTACAACATTCCCC
>NW_017132929.1:0-467 GCF_001652005.2 Ceratina calcarata | reverse complement strand
TGTTTATTTTAATTATTGATCGTAAGAGTTATTGAATTTAATGCTTTATATTTTCATGAATCATTAGCTGCCCTTGCCAGGAGATGAAGCCGCTTCTTCTGTCAACGAGATGACTTTACTTTCTCTTCAGCCCATGGGAGCCGAATCAAGCCAGTCGCAACAACAAAATGACAAGCGACAACCGCAGTCATCATCATTACCAACCTCATTACCGCAATTAGCACCTATTCAAGGGATGGAGACATCTCTGAAAGCATTGGCGGAAGCCAGTAATATTACCCTGGAAGCTTTAGAAGCGGCAATTCTTCTTAGACAACAACAACTCCTACGAAAACAGCAAGGACCTACTAGTACAAGCACAACTACAACTACAACTATGTCGCCAAACAAGAGGTAATAATTATCAAGCTTTATATATTTTTATTCAAAACAAATCTTTGCGATTGCTGAAACAATAATTTCTTCCT
>NW_017132928.1:0-467 GCF_001652005.2 Ceratina calcarata | reverse complement strand
CTATTATTGATTTTGTCGTACAAGAGGAACACCACGTGTATAAAAATGGACAGTTTCCATCGATGGTTTACCAACAAGGAACATCGATGGTATTCCTTCAATGTCTTTGATGCATTAAATGTGTAACATCGCCGTTCGATATCGTACGTTCCATCTGGCCGCGAAACGCACCTCGATAGAAGCTAATTAATAGGGAAACCTACTGATGTATTAATTCGGACATGTTAAACAGGAACCGCGTGCAATCTATATAATAGCAGTAGTATTCGATCGGTAAAGCTAGTAACTTCCGAATACCTGTCTTATTAGATTAAACACATCGCGGACTTGGGTGGATCGCTTCAGAAGTAAGACAGTCAGAATTAATTAATTCAGATATTCTACAAAGGATCACGAAGCTATTCGACAGAATTTAGAATGGCTCAGGCAATTTTTAATTGTAGTCAGTTCATATATTAATACTAGAT
>NW_017132927.1:0-467 GCF_001652005.2 Ceratina calcarata | reverse complement strand
CAGGAACCTCCCATTAAAATTCCTTACACTAGTTTTGGGACACCCTGTATATGCGCTTAAGCCGAAGGTACCTCGAGAGGGCCTATAAATATATCCTCAAATATACCTCAGAATTCCACTTTCCAGATTGACTTTCGAGTTGTTTCCGTTGAAATACATCTTCTTCACGTGTTTTAAAGCAGAATTCATGTGATATTCATGCATATGTAGTATACAAGTCGAGTTATATGCGCTTAAGCAAAAGGTACCTCGGTAGGGACTATAAATATATCCTTAAATATACCTCAGAATTCCAGTTTCCAAGTTGATTTTCGTATTGTTTGCGTTGTAATAAATCTTCTTCACGTGTTTTGGAGCTGAATCCATGTGTTGTTCATACATATGTGGTATACAAGCCGACTTATATGCGCTCAAGTCGAAGGTACCTTCAAAGATTGCTGATATTGCAAATTCCTATTGTGGGTGTA
>NW_017132926.1:0-467 GCF_001652005.2 Ceratina calcarata | reverse complement strand
ATAATTTGTATTTTTCCGAATTGTTTCCGGAAATTCTACCCAGACTAACGCCGGTGACCGCCACCGAGGACGTCAGAGCTAGACGGGCAGTCCCGTCTGGATTTTTCCATTTAATTTCATTTTCGGTTACCTCATTTCTTGTTTAATACACGGTTGTGGGTTTCTGAGGGAAACTTTTCGAGTTATTATTTAAAAATCCCGATTCTCTTTTTCCGGCTCCCAGTTAGGGCAACCATCCCTAACAAATATAATATTTGTTGAAAAGGGAAAAAGAAAAAAAAAAAGTACACGAAAGGGACTCGATCCATCGACCCAGCGGTTACCAAGCTAGAACGTTAACCCCTAGCCCGCCGCCACTGCTTGTTCATAGTCGTAAGGCAAGGGAATGTAAGGACGCGTCAAACTTCTTTTACAATTTTCTCGAAAACCTCTGGATGTTTGCGGCAACATTGAAGGTGTATATGCTG
>NW_017132925.1:0-467 GCF_001652005.2 Ceratina calcarata | reverse complement strand
GCGAATACGAAGAAGTATTGTCAAGTACGATAATATTCAGTCATAATTTAAAGGTATGATAAAATAAGAATGCAAATGCCTGACAATTGAGGAATCAGCTTGTCATCTCTAAAAAGGGACAATCGCTATACATTCTTAATCCTATTAGTTGCTTACTAATACATCATTTAAAAATAATTGTCGATTATTTACTATCTATATATTGTAAAAGAACAAAGAGTATCAGCAACCATTGTTGTGTGAAGTGATGAAAATTTTCACAAACACGTTTCTTCATATTATTGCAAATGACAAATAACAAAACTATTGCGTTCACTACAATAATTCATGATGAAATGAGTATCTTAATTATTTCTTTAGTTATATTTATTTTTACACTTAATAAAAATTGAAATAAAGTGGATACGAGTTAAAAAAATAACAATTATATTTGTTATTTGCAAGTAGAAAGTAATTTGGACAAAAAA
>NW_017132924.1:12951-14873 GCF_001652005.2 Ceratina calcarata | reverse complement strand
TTATAACTGTTCATGAAGAAAGAAAAATGTAATGTACAAAACTCAATTAAAAATCGTCTGATTAAAAAATATTTCTTGAATGTATGTATAAGTAACTTGCGGCCTGGATATGAGAACAAGGGAATTCCTTTTGCTTATACTCACTGAGACACAGGCCGACGAGACCACAGAGAAGTAGAGCTCTTCGCAACATCTTGGAGCGATATTGAGATCTTGGTTTGAGTACAGTCTTTATAACTGGGAAATTGCTTCAGTGAAAAATCCTTATCTGACAGTGATACACCACGTGTTGCAAACGCTAAACAGGTATTCGTAATGTCTAAACGAGAGTGGAAAGTGGGATTAAAACAGAAGAATAGATTCCGCGGTTTTTCAGATTGCAATGATAAAAAACTCAGCGAAGTGTAGAAATGATTAAGTTTTGAATGAGCTTGATAAGAATAAGCTTGACTTTGCTTTTTCACGCTAGACTTATCGTTTTTAAGAAATATTGTATGCTTTCTTTGTTTGGAAATTCTTTTCTCTATACTGTACCCTACTAGTGACTCTTAGGTAAAAGTCATAATTATGAAATCTTTTAGTATTAAATATCAAGTGATCGAGTTTTTGATTTTTTATTAAGGTTTCTTTTTCTTGGGTATACCAACGTAACAAAGGAAGCAATAAGGTGTAACAGGAGACTTAGGATACGTATCAAGATGTACAACATATGTATATTAAATGATACCAATGCTCTTAATTGACAATGTACAATAGCAAAAGTTTCATATATAGGAAATACAAAACATAAAATTTTATGATGCGAAGGGATAAAATTCATTTTGAGCTTTGTGAAGATTCCAGATATGGTACAGTTGTTGTTAACATCCGTACACTGTGCTGCTATCAGTTTGCAAGGGAGATGAGTTAGGATTTATTACTTCACGTTTATTTTTATCGTATTAACATTTGTAATTCAAGAAACCATTGCAAATGAGAAATTGGCCGAAGAGTGACTCACCCCATTATGTAATTATTTTACGACTTTATTACAATACGTAGTGAAATTTTACACTCAATCGGTTAGATTTTTATAAACAATTTATATAAATACGTAATGTATGATTCACAGGAGCTTGTACCTATTTAGCGATCAGAATTTTAACAAATTACGCATGTTGATTTACCGATTCTGTTTCGATATTTTAGCTAATCGACTTGTTCGAGCTACTCGTATTTCTTTTAAGTGCACTCGATTCACGAAAGTCATTCGATTTATCTGAAATCATGGTTAAATAGAATATCGAGTCTGCTCGGTTTGAATTTCGAGCTATTCGAATATTCCAGTATGCCGGTAGCAACCTTTGAGTGTTACGACTAAGCTATTTACCTACAAAGTACATGTATATACCATATATAACGTTAGACATGCTGCAGCTCGCAACAACTCCCAAAATCAGTTGCGTATATTCGATTTTGACCACTCCCAATAAATTGTGCATCCAATCACTATTAGTCATACCACATTACAGACGGATGATAAAGTGATGTCAATGGCCATTGTTATCGACATTTTTCTAAACAGAATCAAGACTCATATTAAAATTGTCCTTCATTTTAAAAACTTGTCTTACGTTTTTATGCTGAAGTTTCTGATTCATTTGATGTACTATGATCTATGTATTTACGCCTAACTTTTTGGATTCTACAAACACATTGCTCGCTATATCCTGCTAAGAGTGATATACATTTGTCTATGTCACATATGGGCCAAAATATGAGTTAAGCGTACTGCTTGGAATAATGATTTTCGTCATTGATCCCTATAGGAATAAGACCTGAAAATAGTAATAACTCTATGCCTCATGTTTTGAATGTTCGAATTCCAATATACATATTTTTTATACTTGTCTAAATTAAGAAAGAAGTGGAAAACTTTTTCC
>NW_017132924.1:10313-11177 GCF_001652005.2 Ceratina calcarata | reverse complement strand
GGGTATACCAACGTAACAAAGGAAGCAATAAGGTGTAACAGGAGACTTAGGATACGTATCAAGATGTACAACATATGTATATTAAATGATACCAATGCTCTTAATTGACAATGTACAATAGCAAAAGTTTCATATATAGGAAATACAAAACATAAAATTTTATGATGCGAAGGGATAAAATTCATTTTGAGCTTTGTGAAGATTCCAGA
Source organism: Ceratina calcarata (assembly GCF_001652005.2). Classification (NCBI taxonomy): domain Eukaryota; kingdom Metazoa; phylum Arthropoda; class Insecta; order Hymenoptera; family Apidae; genus Ceratina; species Ceratina calcarata. The sequence continues at coordinate 10,968 of NW_017132924.1, read as the reverse complement.
TATGGTACAGTTGTTGTTAACATCCGTACACTGTGCTGCTATCAGTTTGCAAGGGAGATGAGTTAGGATTTATTACTTCACGTTTATTTTTATCGTATTAACATTTGTAATTCAAGAAACCATTGCAAATGAGAAATTGGCCGAAGAGTGACTCACCCCATTATGTAATTATTTTACGACTTTATTACAATACGTAGTGAAATTTTACACCCAATTGATTAGATTTTTATAAACAATTTATATAAATACGTAATGTATGATTAACAGGAGCTTGTACCTATTTAGCGATCAGAATTTTAACAAATTACGCAAGTTGATTTACCGATTCTGTTTCGATATCTTAGCTAATCGACTTTTTCGAGCTACTCGTATTTCTTTTAAGTGCACTCAGTGAGTGATATACATTTGCCTATGTCATATATGGGCCAAAATATGAGTTAAGTGTACTGCTTGGAATAATGATTTTCGTCATTGATCCCTATAGGAATAAGACCTGAAAATAGTAATAACTCTATGCCTCATGTTTTGAATGTTCGAATTCCAATATATTTTTTATACTTGTCTAAATTAAGAAAGAAGTAGAAAACTTTTTCTCTACGTATAGTTATTACCTTTTGTTGACTTAATAACTGGACAATAAATTACATGTTTAGTT
>NW_017132924.1:0-8148 GCF_001652005.2 Ceratina calcarata | reverse complement strand
TAGCCGGCATCCATTCGATGACCTGTGTGTACGAGCGCCGGCTGTAGCCGGCGCCAGCGTGATACCGCTCACCCAACGGCCCCGCGATACTTTTATTTCTTTCGTTCGTATGCACGTATCACATCGATAGCACTTGTCACTCTTTAGTTCGTTTTCATTTGTTTTACTCCAAAAATAAGACATGCACTGGGTTCGAAGCAATCGGGACAACAATCACGCTCCACTCTTCTTCAAACTAACAGTGTTCGCGAAGCTTCAAAGCGCGAACCAGTCCGTTGAAATAAAAGTATATTTCTGTCGTGCTAGAGATCGACTTCTCTATAGTCGTATCCGAGACGTTTATATTACGTGATCGCGATACGGGCCCCCTTTTCGAAGACACGGTAACGTTGAAAGACGTAAGTCCGAACACCAATTTCCCGACTCACAGTATGCACAGTTTGCGGAGAAGCTCTCCGTTCAGTGGCGCTACTCCGATGGCGCGGTGCCCCGTTTGGTGGCGTTATTCCAGCGGAGCGGAATGCCGTAACCAATGGGTTAATAATTTTTTCAAGATATTCCATGCATACATTTGTTATACATTGCGGATGTAGATGAATGTATCTCTTGACAAATGAAAATGTATTTATGTCCACCTTCAGAATAAATTCAATGACGATGGAAAATGCTGGACACTACTGAATAATATTTCTTGTTAACTCATCCTGTATTTTCTAGAGAATACTTGCTTAAGCTTGAAAACGTTCATATGTTACGTCCTGTATTACAGGTTCTTACCTTTATTCAAAGTGCTTAAGCACACCTTGACCTAACTATCTATCTTAAGGGATATAGAAGGATTGACACGATATTACTTTAACAGTTTATATTCTTTAATATTATGCTCGGTTACATACCAGTTGTTGCTTAGCTCAGCCTAATCAACGGTTCGCGTGTCAGTGGCCTTTATGTTGACACTAGTCACTTCGCGATACTATGTATTTATTTCTATACGTAACTTCTCGAGTTCCCAGCAGTCTCTAGGCAATGTGTTCGTCTTTCGAGTAAGCCGTTTAAGAATCTTTCGATTCAGGAAATCAGCTGAACGATACTTTGAAACCGATGAGGACCTGGACAGAGTTCGCGGGTTAAGAGTCGAGAATCCGAACCGTCGTATGGGCCCCGATGGCCAGGCTTTATAGCCGAAAAGCTAAAGTGTCAGCATCCTATTTTCCTTTAATCATTTCGACATGTCCTGGTCTTCTTATGTATCTCGAAATGCCTAATTATGTCGAAACGCTTAGTCGTCATTTCGACATGCTCTACATTTCGAGCGCATCTCAGACCGATGACCTAAAGTGTCGAAATGATTAGTGGCCACATTTCGATACTCGCTGACTGTTACTGAGCGCGTATTACGAAAGCGACAAATGACAAGGAATCCAGCCCTTTCACAGGGCTATAACACATATACAACATAGACTTGTCCTATAACCGTGATCGATAAGTAATTAAAATATCGTGTCATCACATTTAATCTGAAAATATCGTTTTTGATCTCGCAGACTATGTACTAGAAGCTAGAAACTTTCATCCGCATTTTTTTCAGCTTTTTATCGAAAATCTTCAGCATTGTCGATAGACTCTTTAATCTTGTTCAGTATGTCGCTGTGATCATAGCTAGATCAACTTATCTAGTAAAAATGGAAGTGATAAATGAAATCTATAAGTAATTGGGATATGTATGACTTGATAAGATTCAGTTTTTTCTTCCATCAATGATAATTAAGATTGATCGACTATTAATTGCCTTTCAGTGATTAAATTGATTTCAACGTATCGTTATTATAAATTCACGTTTTTAGAAATCACGAAAGTTTTATCTGGATGAAAATTTGTGACGCGCGTATCCCGAGTCGGCGGGTTAGGTGCGCCGCCGAGTGGTTACGCGGTCCTCGTACGTACTTAATACTAAGGGAAGGTAGAAATCGTGAACGTATATTAGGTAAAATATAATTTATTATAAAAGAAACTTAAACTACTACATGGGCTGGTCTCTGGGGTCCTTGGCGCCGCTTCCGGTCGGTCGTCGTGATCTATAGCAGAATAGTCGCGCGTTAGGACTAGCGAATCGCCGCGATATGCGTATGACGCTTCGGAGTGCTTAACGCTAATATACTATAGGGCGGACGCAGACGGGTGATACTTATTCGCTACGTTAGGCTATACTATACTATACTAGGCTAATATCCTAGTGAAATACTATGCGAGACTAAATGTAAACGCGGTTGGCTCGAACGACGGGAGCAGGTCCCTCGGCGTGCCTCCCAACTGGAGGTTCCGAGCAAACAAGCTCCTGACACAAATACGAAATCCGTGTGCGTCCGCGGGAGCGGGAAGTCGGGGTTCTAATTTCCACCGACTGGGTACGAGAGCTGCTGAACGTGTTACCTTGGCGAAGGCTACGTGTCTTCAGCGCGAAACTCGGAGTGGACGTGATATCCTCGAGAATCGACTCTGCTCTTTCCCGGCTTACGGACGGGTATTTATACGCGCGGCGCGTGATGTCGCTGGCGCGAAACGGCCCGCACGACTCGCGCGGCGTAGCCGCCTAGCGGCGGCTGGTGTAGCTGCGGGTCGCGCCAGTGACTGCGTGGGACGCGGCAGCGAAGCCGGTGGCCGTGTTCGAGTCGCAGGGTGTAACGTGACGGTTCGTCACAAATTTAATCATTACTTGAGCGCAATATTTCTCATCTCTTACTCTCGGAATAAAGAAACGAGATGGAGATAGAAGGACTTCATAGTAAAATAATTTCACACTAGTAGTGACCTAAACCCTCTTCTAATCAACTCCTCCTCCTAAACAAAAACAAGCTGGGAGATCCACAATTTGATGATTTAATAAAACGTAGTGCTTCTGTATTACAATTGGAAACAATACTCAAAACAATTATGTAATGTAACAAATCAATCTGATAAATAACACTGATCTGTCAAAACCGCCAGGTTGCCGGCCTAACGACACGGGTTGTTTATTATTAGCATCATTAGCAACTATGTATGAAGCGGCCGCACAAGCGAATTCTCGTATTATCATCGTCAGTGTTATGTACCAGTGGCAGTATTACCAGCGTGCGGATAATTTTTCCCTCGGCCGAAAAGTGGGGACGACGCGACCATGATGGGGACCATAGCGCTGCCGAGAGTTTCGCGAACGCGCATGTGCACGCATGAGGGGAATAGTAGTGGGGATCGAAATACGGGCGAAAAAGAGGGGAAGCGAGCCTCGAGGGAAAAATTATCCGCACGCTGAGTATTACGCGAACTCCTCGCATTCTCTCATTTCGAATAGATTACCGTACGTCCAGTGAGAGCTTCTTTTAATATCCACGTTCCTAAGTATCCTGTGACCGTATTTCTTTCGTTTGATGTTTAACGCGTTGAGTGCCACGTCAGTCACCGGTGACTGACACTATCTTGAAACACGGTAAACAAAAACGGTTGTCCTTCGCAGCAGGGTTGAGATATTTTTACCCACGACGCTCGCTTCCCCTGTTTTTCGCCCGTATTTCGATCCCCACTACTATTCCCCTCATGCATGCTCATGCGCGTTCGCGAAGCTCTCCGCAGGGCTACCGTGAAAATCACTGCATACCCCCACCAACTATTGGTCCCCACCATGGACGCGTCATCCCCACTTTCCGGCCGTGGGTAAAAATATCTCAACCCTGCTTCGCAGGTGGCCTGATGGGGATTTCCTTACTCTTCGCGTGACCCTCAATGTGTTAAGCTGTGAAGTGGCCGAGCATTCGGGTGGGTCTGCTAAACTATCTGAGGCAAGCCGATGTCGTAAGCAACCTATGGTCGTTCCGACACGGCTCTCAAACCAATCGACACCGCGAACGGCATCTCGTCTGGGGCTATCAATTTCTGCTGAAAACCTCGCGACTTGAGATAGCTTCGAGGGGGTGGATAGGAAGCTACTCCTTCTCTCTGTCTAACAGTAGAGATAGAGGGGGAAGTCTCCGCCAATTATCCTAAACGGCGCGAAATCACGTGCGTACGCGAGAGAGAAAGGTAGTACCCAAACCATCATCTCTCTCTCTCTCACCGTTGTCTACACTTTTTCCTTAGGCGTGCTTCCTCCATGTAGTATATGCTCTAAGGAGAGGACGTACGTGAGGAGCAGCCACCGAGTTCGCGGATAGTATCCCTAACAACTAGGCATCAGATTTTTAGTTAAATCAACAATATCTTCAACATCGTCCATATGAATATTAATATCTTTAATATCTATAATCTCTCCAATATCTTCTATTTATGTTCGAAATCGATTTTTTTTCGAAGAGTTACAACGCTTACTGCACTCATACTACGATGGACTTATGTATGTACTTAGAATTCTGTAACGTAGCAAGTCGAGGTATGCTCCCACATCACAACAGTAGTTTTTGGGTCGATCCCCACCAAAACGTACTGCCTGGCAATAGGAGGTGACTGGATACTCACTAAAGTCGAAGAAATCGAAGAAACACAAGCCAGCAAAACAGACATCATTACATAACAAGAACGTCATCAGTTCAATAATCGCTGTGAAGGTGATACTGAGCCAGGAAGAAAAATTGGAAAAGTAGAACAAGACGACGTCAGAATTAAAGGTTGTGGCGAAATTGAAGAGCTGGGAGGACGACGAAAGTGTTCCTGGCAGTGTCCCTGAAAACTGTCTCAATTTGCCTGAGGAAAGTGTAGAGGCCGTCTCGGAAGAATCGGTGCAAGTATCTTCATATTTCAGTATGTTAGAGATGGTTGCTCTAACTGGGAGCCGGAAAAAGAGAATCGGGAATAAGAAATAAAGACACGAAAAGTTTCCCTCAGAAACCCACAACCGTTTATTAAAAAAATTAGGAAATCGAAAATGAATTAATGAAAAAACCCAGACGGGACTGCCCATCTAGCCCTGACGTCCTCGGTGGCCAACACCGGCGTTAGTCTGGTTAGAATTTCTGGAAACAATTCGGAAAAATACAAATTATGCGGTGCACGAATACTCGTGCAATTAATTGGCGTAAGACGTGTGCGACCGACTCGTCTTCGCCTCGCGTGGACTGTATAATTCTATCGGCATGAGAAGAGAACAACTCGTTTCCTCGTGCCGAACCTCGTATCTCAAAACGAGGCCTTGGATAATCCGGAGTGTCGTAAATACTCCGGATTTTCTGTTGGCCGTTTCGCTCGTACACTGCGGTATGCACGCGTAGAGAGCCCTGTGACGAACACGTCGTGCCACTTTGGTGCTTGGCAATTTTCTTATGCGAAAATCTCGGTGGGCCTACAACTGCGACTGGGGTCCCGGGCTGATACCGGTATGCCGAGACGCAGGAGGATGCACCGGATAGCACCAACGAACACCGGTTACAACAAATTGCTGCAGAGCGGGTCACGACGCAACAATGCGACTTTTACCACCGCAATAGCAAAGGGCTTCCGACTTTAAACGGTCCCGGTAAAAGCCGCACTGCTTTGACCAGCGAAACTCGCGTCCGAGTGATGACCGAAGGATTACCTTCGAAATCACTCTGATACGGTCAATGTGCGTGAGAATTCCTCTCAATGCAGTAGATCTATACCGATCTACAGCAGCTCCGATCATAAAATCGTATTTCAACAAACAGCTGATGGTAATCCGGAATGCAAACGGATTTCTCAACGTCTGCCCGGTTTTAATCCGCTTTTCGAATTCGGAGAACCTTCTCGGAAATTCATCTGGAATATGTGTCCATCGGTAGACGCACAAGTTAGGAGTAATAATAATTCGCGGTACGCGTATGATTGCCGATACACGGCTCTCTATTTTTTCCTATACGTGACTGGCTCGCACTCGTACTCAAGGCGTATACACGCCCGTATGAGTCACCGCTCGAGGAATATAAGAAATGGATCAACAATTTCTTAATCCCCGAACTACAATAATAATCAATCTAACGGAACTTTCTATTTAAAATTTTCGCGTACACGTAATTATTCAATTTCTCAAGGAATTAGCTGACCACTAATTCCTCCAAACTAATTTCCCGTCGTTATGCAATACATGCGGAGGTGCATGTATCTCATGCAGACCACTCCGACTTAAGGTCTAGCCCCACTGACGACACGACAACGACACGACAACGACATTTTGAGTTTTTTGAGGTGGTGGGGTGGCCGTGCCAATACGCGTAGCCAGTACGGTACTGGCACGGCCACCCCACCACCTCAAAAGATCCAAATTGTATCGATCTTTTGCTCTTATACAGAGTTTAAGATTATGAAAGAAGAAGAAAGGGGAATTCGTAAGAGAATGAGCGTTCGGGTTGACACAAATAATTACACAATCTATCCCGTTTGTAGAAGCACTTGCTTAGGCGTAAAAACCCCTTCGGGATAAGGGGAAAAGCCCAAGCAAGCGTGAAAACTTTATTAAAAACTTACGATACAGGTCGTGAAATCAATCTACCAGTCTCTCTGCCGTCGGCCTCCGCAGCTAACGAGTGCACTCGCGGATCGGCGATCTCTTCTCTGATCCTGCCAGGTGATTCCGGATCGGACACTACCGACCACCACAGTTTCGGCTCGGACTCATCGATCACCGTAAACTCCAGATCGGACACAACCGATCAGCGCAACTCCGGCGCTATCAAGCCCAAACGTAGGACAGTACCCACCTGGTACTTCCTCACCTCTCTAATTCACCTGCACCCTTGTGCAACCTCTCCACCCTGGCAGGACCCTTGGGATCCAAAATCCTGTACGGATCACTAACCGACACCAGCACACAATTATCTACGCAAACTGCGTCGCTCTATCTACGATCTCAAATCTCGCAATGCTCTCAACTGAATTATAACGTTTTCTAATACTCGTCACACGAAATATAACGCAGCTAGTCGTTACGCTTCTCAAGACGAAGTAAGGTCACGATCGGCTCGAACTGCCGATTTTATACTCAAAGACGATGCCATCGCCGCACCAATCGGATGGCTTTTTTCCGAAAACGATGCTAGCTGCACCAATCGGAAGACAGGGTGTTCGTTTTTCCCGAGACAAAGATTGTTGCGTAGTTGGTTGCCAGATGTGGAAACTCAAGGACCTAAACGGCTTAAGTACCGGACCGGTCATAAACAAGATAAGAATGCAACCCCCGGTCGTCCGCTGGTTGCCCTTGCTCTTTTACTTTCACCAAGTCTAAAAATATCGAAGCGGAGAATCCGCGAACACAAATTGTCGTTGTCATGTCGTTGTCGTGTCGTCAGTGGGGCTAGAGCTTTATACGTATTTTTAACACAGTAATTCTATTAATTTTGCTAATTCTTCGATAAAAGAATCGGAGACCTTTCTGAAACCTTCTCTAAGTACTTCCTAAAATATTCATCACGTTCATATTAACGGTTTCCGAACAAAAAAGTAATTAAGTCATTAATTTCATAGGAGTTGCTAGTAGAAGCGACAGACTCCAGAGAAGGACTTGGAGTGGAAGTACGAAAAATCCAAGAAAAAGAAGAAAAAGTCGAACTCCTCGTCTCCGTTCTGTCGAAAATCGAGTGAATCCCGAGATAAAAAAAAACTCGAAACGTCGGAAATCTGACGAGTGTAAGGAATGCGCCATGGCTGTCCGTGCAGAAAAAACGGAGGCTATTAACAAGTGCAAACTGACGTCGTTCACTCGGCTATCGATCAGCTGAGAGTGTTGACAGCCATGAGAAGGCTGTTCTATGCTGGTAGATTAAGTGTTGTGCAAGCCCCAGACGTCTATGCCATTACTTTATACGGGAAGTGTGAAAATAGGTATCATATTCATTCCTGAGATGAGATTTTAAGGGATGCTGTAAGTTTCTGTCAATAGTTGGATTCTTATCTGTCTCTGAGATGGGCTAGAATTAATTAGAAGAGCGAGAGACATATTTCTTCAGCTATTATTAATTACATTTAATTTTCTAGTTATGTTGCAGATCGTCAAGATCTCACTTGGCATCCGCAAAACATAGGTGGTAAGTATGGAGGAGGAACCGTAATGGTATGGGGTATTGCGTCATCAGGAGATGGTGAATTAATAATTAGTGATCATATAATGGATAAATACCTTTATTTGAATATTTTAAAAGAAAATTTGCAAAAAATAGCGATAAAGACGTA
>NW_017132923.1:0-468 GCF_001652005.2 Ceratina calcarata | reverse complement strand
GATCTGCAATGCACGCGCCCCGACGTCTCGAGGAGTCCAACGTGCGATTGCAAAACAGCAACACTTGCTGTCGAAAATACCAGGAATCTCTAGCCAGGTTACGTCGACAAGCGCACGTAGAACCCGCTAAACCAAAACGCAATTCGCGCACGCACGCACGCACGCACGGTCACGATCGTGCATTCGCAAAATCACGCGCTCGATCACCATGTGAACGAATCGCTCAAATATAACGCTAAATTCCTGNCCTTAGACAAAAGACGAATCGATTGTCCCGAGCTAGCCGATTCACTCCGGCGTCACCTCCCCCATCGGGCCAAGACGTGCGCATCGCACAAAAGAGCGACGACGTGACGACTCGCACAAAAGAGCGAAATTCAAATTATCCATAGCTGGCTCTGACTCGAACATCCCGCCCGCCTTCGTCCGACGGATGAACAACCTAACGAAAGGAAAAACTAAACCTTT
>NW_017132922.1:0-467 GCF_001652005.2 Ceratina calcarata | reverse complement strand
TTAATACAGAGGCATAATTAATTAATGTGAATAAAAAAAGATACTCATTTAAGTAAATAAGAATTAACCGGCAATTTTGTGATAATTATCGTGCCAATGTATTTATGTTGAAATTGTGTACGGAAAATACATTGAATACCATGTGCTAGTATTAATTAATATCGGTTTACAAACAATTAGATAACAGAGAAGAATAGAGTACACCAAAGGAAATTTGGCCTTTGATAAAGTTCGCGGTACCCGTTGAACGTACATTAACCTAATTACAAAGATAATTGATATTGCGCGAAATACCTAAGAAACAATGTTCGCTGAAAGATCCTGCATCAGCTTTATTTAAACAAGAAACATTTCGCAGGGAGAGAAGTAATTTTTATCATTTTCATGCACTTCATTAAATCATTTCACTGCCAATATGCACGTTATAACAAAATAATAAACATTATGCAACACAAATAAAAAATAAT
>NW_017132921.1:0-467 GCF_001652005.2 Ceratina calcarata | reverse complement strand
TTGTAAATCCTTTGCCATTGATATCGTGGCTTGGGTAGATACAGGTTTCAAAGGTGCACGTGGAGGCCCAGGATTGATATTTGTCAATAAATTCATTGCCGCTTTCATAGTTTCCACCCACTTGCCTGTAATTGTAACACATTATAATGTTTGTATTTTGCAATTAGATAAATCCATACATTTAATTATGTAAATTCGTTCATTCTATTTAGTCTATTGTATTCTTACCGTATTTTGAAATTGTGAACATCATTTTTGACAAAGATTCTTGTTTCTCTCTGGATTTTAAAACATTGCCTAGTTTTCCTTCATTAAGAGCTTCAAGAGTAATTTCGGGGAACAGATTGGAAGTCGTAGTTATGAAAGAATCCATTCCTAATGCGGTGGCAGCGGTAATTAACTAAAACAAATGATAGTAAACAAATCATCCTTAATAAGATTTGTTATCTATTCTTTCTATTTTGAGA
>NW_017132920.1:0-467 GCF_001652005.2 Ceratina calcarata | reverse complement strand
TCATTATTCAACTCAAAATTAAGAACACCTGTTACAAAAAACAGTTAATTGGCTCAACAATGGGAGTGAAATGGGAACTCCTTTCTTTAAATCAAATACTACTGCCTCTGATATTTCATAACAGTATTTTTCTTTCCGAAGCTACGCCTAAGTGATTGAGAACTCGTCGGCCTTGAATGTATTACAATTTCGTGACTTTGAATCTCGACCTCGAAGGGCGGTGAACCGCTTTCGAGAAGTCCACTGGAACCAGAAACCTGCAGAACTGTTTTAATTAACTTATTTTATCGTTAAATCGATTTACTTTCAAACCTCCAATCAATTAATTAATAACAAAATACGAAAGAGCAGCAGACATAAAAAATTTATTTATTAATGTTAACAAAAGGAGTAATAATTAAATAAAAATTGTTTAAAAACTAAGATGGTCGTACTGGTCCTCCTGCATGTCGAGTGTTCTTCATAAC
>NW_017132919.1:0-467 GCF_001652005.2 Ceratina calcarata | reverse complement strand
GTTAGAATCAGATTACTGTGATCTTTACATTTATGTTATACTTATTATAAAAGCGACGTATTACAAGACTCTGAGAGTCATTATATGTGAAAATAATAAAGATTTTGGGAGTCTAAACTTGAGCCACAAGTATGAACGCGCGAACATAGTAGCACAAAGAATTACTCAAAATCTAACCTTATTGTCGATAATTCAACTGGACTGATGTATCCATTGCTTCCTGGCACAATGGGCAGACCTCCGAGACACATTCTGACACTTGCACTATTTAGAAAACATTTTAAAATGAAAGAAAGTTGCACGAGAACTCAACAATACACAACGTGATACGATGTCTGCCAGCTATAGTCCGTACGTTCAAACGGAGGACGACACTGATTGGTTACAAATGTCACGTGATGGTCGGAACAAGTTTAAAAGTTCCGAATTAATTTTTCAATTAAATTTTATCATTCAATGTATTGAAA
>NW_017132918.1:0-467 GCF_001652005.2 Ceratina calcarata | reverse complement strand
TGCATACACTGTCTTTATCTTAACTATGAAAATAACTAACATTTTTAGATTAAGTTAATGCTCTCACTAAACGTTTGTAAAACATTTATCTTCCAACATATATTATATCAATTAGTAAATGTTTCGAGCTAAATAATGTTTGCAAATCCTCCAGCTTATATTCGTAATTCAAATCTTTCTTGCAATTTCTCTCTACAGAAAAATGGAGATTCGCGTTAACTCGTAGAAAGGCATTACTCTTCCCATAAAGTACGTGCCGCGGTTTTAAGCTTCTAGTAATCACGTTTTTGGCAAACGGGAGCATTTTCTTTTGTTGAGTGCTTGATCTCAGATTTATGATCGAACCGAGATTCCGTAGTAGCGAGGGTTTACAGTTTTATTGATTACATAATGACCAAGCTTCCCTTGCGCGATTAGTACATACTTTTACCTTTGGCAAAATATTTATGATTCCTTTCCATGTAATT
>NW_017132917.1:0-468 GCF_001652005.2 Ceratina calcarata | reverse complement strand
AGGGAAGGAACCCCGCAATCCACCGTACGATCATTGTCACTCTTAAAAATTTTAAATTTTCTAGGAGGAATGCGTCTAGATGTATTTATCCTAGCTCATCTAGAAAGGAGTAATCGTATTGATAACATTAAAACCAATATGAAGAAGAAATCGAGGTCGGAATACACTGTCGACTATGTCCGAGCCCAACTCGATATACTCGAGAAAGAATGAGACGGTATTCAAAGCCGTCATGCATGCATAATTGCATCGGCGACCCCGGACNACGTATAGAGCGTCAGTTCGTTTACCGAAACTGGACCTCCCGCGTTTCCGCGGAAATCATCCAGATTGGCCGTCTTTCAGCGATCTCTTCAGTTCAGCCGTCACCAGTAATCCTACATTGTCGGACGCTCAACGATTGCAGTACTTAAAAGGCGACGCATTGCGTACCGTCTCCACGTTGGAGCTAACGAACGAGAATTTCTC
>NW_017132916.1:0-467 GCF_001652005.2 Ceratina calcarata | reverse complement strand
GTAGTTGACGAGGTAGTTAACGGAGTCATTGACGGCGGCGTTGACAAGCCGGTAAGCGCATCAGGCGTATGTTCATGGTTAACGTAAGCGGGGACAAAATACAGTAGTGGGGGTCAGCACGCGAAGAGAAGAGAGAAAAATCGCTCAATCTGGTAACGTGGGTTGTAACCAGCGTTACCAGATTTTTACCCACGACGCTCGCTTCCCCTGTTTTTCGCCCGTATTTCGATCCCCACTACTATTCCCCTCATGCGTGCTCATGCGCGTTCGCGAAGCTCTCCGCAGCGTTATGGTCCCCACCATGGTCGCGTCGTCCCCACTTTGCGGCCGTGGGTAAAAATCTGGTAACGCTGGTTGTAACAGCAAATAGGGCCCAATGGGATTCAAAACACAGTCGGTAATCGCTCTTTTCTGCAGCTGCACCTGCACCTACGTATGCTGTACAGTTCGGTATCATGTCTTCAGGA
>NW_017132915.1:0-468 GCF_001652005.2 Ceratina calcarata | reverse complement strand
CGTTTATTATTCATTTATTATCTTCATGTCTAATTGTTTAGTCATAGATTTAGTTTGTTCTTTAATTAAGAGAATAAAAAGACAGTGGTGGACGCTTAAGAGTTCACATGAACTGACAGGAGACGATACTTTTAGTATGTTTCTTCATGCGCACATATGGAGTTTTAAAAACACATGAAAATTTTAATACGTGCAAGTCACATAAGTTCACGGTGTTCCGTACCCCATAGACCATGTTGTGGTCAATCTTNAACGTGCACCACTGATGTCATCGAATTAAATCGACACAATGAAATGCGAGTCTGACACTACGCGCGAAAATGTGCATGAGATACAAGTCCGACCCGTCGACCGTACAACCTTCACGTGATGTATCTCGGATAAGGCTAATGCCGGCGGCACAAACTCATTAAGAATTATTAAAAAAATAACACAAGAAATTGTCTTCATTTATTGTAAATTCTTTTC
>NW_017132914.1:0-467 GCF_001652005.2 Ceratina calcarata | reverse complement strand
CTTCACCGACTTCACACCGGCCTCCTGCATTCCACCAAAGTGAGGCGCACTGGGTAGATTAAACCTCCACTTTACTCCCAGTTCGCTGCACTTATTAACCAGGTCCGGCGAATTGGTACTGCGATTAAACTCCCGCATCAATTCGCGGTTCGCTCCCACGAAATTCGTTCCGTTGTCACTGAATAACTCCGGAATAACGGAACTCCTCTTCGTGATATAAAGCGATCAAAGACCGCTAAGAACGCGTTCGTTGAATAATGATGAACGAGTTCTATGTGGACGGCTTTTGTCGCGTAACATACGAATACCGAGATGTACGCTTTGTGAGCCGTTTTTCCTCTGCCAGCGGAGTCGCGAACTTGGTAAGGGCCCGCGTAGTCCACGCCACAATTCGCGAACACGCGAGTTGGATGACACCGTTCCGGTATCAAATTCTGCATGATTTGAACGGATGGCTGTGCCCGCCA
>NW_017132913.1:16426-17584 GCF_001652005.2 Ceratina calcarata | reverse complement strand
ATAATCGACATAATTAATACGAAATCAGGAGATGCTAAGGGTTGTCACTTTCACTTCTGAGAGCGATTCCTTTTCTAATCCCCGATCAACATTTAATCCTGAGTTCTCCGATCGGGGTTTACGAACAACGGTAATTACGCTGCTTAGTGTTCTTTGACCCGGTCCGAAGCCGGAAATCCGATCACGTGCTCCATTGCGAATCCCCGCCGATCCGTCCGTCGGCCCGTGAATCCGAGGAAAATAAAAACGACAGAGAGAATCAGGCAAAGGTAAGAAGAGGACGAGGTGAGAAACGAGTCGAAGGAGAGAGGCACGAAAACGAACCGGGCGCGGTTCGCCGTGGCCTGGCCGGGGGCAGAAAGGGAGGCAAAAGGCGGCGAATTCGTACCATTTGGTACGAATTCGATGTCGGTTAACGCGGCGCAGCGGGGTTGCCGCGGACGCCTCGACGGACACATTGACGGCGCCCGTTCGACTTGATAATCGCTTGCCATTCATACACTTTTCATTGGATCGCGATTGAGCATTAAGAAACCCATCGTTGGGAGGGGGGCCGCGTATTAGCATTAGGAGGCATCATCTCGAGTGTAAACACTGCATGGGCACCGCGGATTTAGTCACAGTCTACCGCCGCGGGACGTCGTTCCACATTACATTATCGTCTCCCTTATTGCGCTCCGACCGCGTGCCCGTCGACACCGGTGAAACGTGCACCTCGCAAATGGCAACCGCTTCTACTCTCGGCGTATGGCCCACTCGAGAATCGCTGGGGCCAATGGGTCTTTTCATTACTTACATCGATTTGCGTCGATTTTTAAACTGCGTTAAAGTTAATTATTTTCACGTCTTCAAAATAATAAAACTTGTCTCCTCAGAACAGGCTTATAGTCTGAAGCAGCTTTTTAATAGTAATTGGAATCTATAATAACAAATTCAATCCTTAAGCTATTCTAGTCAAATGTCCTTTTGTGAAGATGTCTGGTTGGGAAGAGTTCATGGTAGTAATAAGGAAGGACTTAGAAAGTGTTTTAGATAGTCATCATGAATGTAATGATTCTTCTGATGAAACTGAGTCTGAAAATAGTATCTAATTTCTGTCAGCTATTTAGGTATTTAAGTATGAAATTATGTCAGGATCCCAAAATGGACATTTTTTAA
>NW_017132913.1:11420-14146 GCF_001652005.2 Ceratina calcarata | reverse complement strand
TTATAGTGGCACGTAGTACCTCAGTGGCATCTTATAGAAAGCCACTATAGTGACTCGTAGTACCTCAGTGGTATCTTTTGACGGGCAATTATAGTGGCCCTTAGTACCTCAATGACATCTTTTGGCGGGCCATTATAGTGGCACGTAGTACCTCAGTGGCATCTTACACAAAGCCACTATAGTGACTCGTAGTACCTCAGTGGTATCTTTTGACGGGCAATTATAGTGGCCCTTAGTACCTCAATGACATCTTTTGGCGGGCCATTATAGTGGCACGTAGTACCTCAATGACATCTTTTAACGGGCCATTATAGTGGTACGTAGTACGTCAGTAGCATCTTATAGAAAGCTACTATAGGGACTTTTAGTACCTTCGTGGCATCTTTTGACGGGCCACTATAGTGGCCCGTAGTACCTCAGTGGCATCTTATAGAAGGCCATTATAGTGACTCGTAGTACTTCAGTGGCATCTTATAGAAGGCCATTATAGTGACTCGTAGTACCTCCATGGCATCTTTTGACGGGCCATTATAGTGGCCTATAGTAGCGAAAGGGTTAATCCAGAAATGAAGTCTGTCGTACATCAAAAGCTTCAAATACGAAACGAGTCATACAAACAGATATAATAAAAAAATATAATATTGAACCATTTTAAAAATGTGGTCGATCTGTGTTAATAAACCTGACTGAAATGGATGTTGGCTCAATTGAATGTTGACTCTCGGAGGTTACACTAGCATTAGAAGGCGTTTAATACGGCGACGGGATTGTTAGTTGGGACAGCTGTGACGTAAAAACGAGAAATGTCTCCGGGTTGAAAGAAGCGATGGGGTATTGTCGTCGTGGCTTTAACCACGATTCACGGGTACGGGCTCACGCCGATGCGATGATCCCTTTTATCCAATCCGTGAGAAGCCGCGAGGCGTTAAATCCCTCGGGAAAATCTCCGTAACTGAACTCGCGTTCCCGCTAAGTCGGTCAGCTCGGTCCAGCCGAGCGAGAGGATCACAATACCGCGTAGCTACGGAATGGTTACCAGGGTTATATCCTTTAGTAGCCTTATTCCCTGTCTCTCTTTCTCTCTCTCTTTCGTTCGAGGATCCCAAATCCCCGGTGTCGTGCTACGAAATTAGTTGCGCGAAAAATTCATGTTAATGTCGACCGATCGGTGCCACTCGCCCGTGAGTCGTTTCTTTATGCAACTTTTACCAGCCGTGGTTACGCTCGGTTAAAACATGTTTTCGATCCATAGTTTCTTTCGGTTCACCTTCTCGGACGATGTCCTTTTCGAGGGTGGCATTGGCAGTCGAATTCTGAATGAATTCAATGAACTTCGATCCTCGCTTTCGGTATTCAATTTTAAATTTCTTTCACGTCTCTATAAAANAAGTGCATTGGCCCCATTCTCGTCACTATACTATTCTTTTAGTTATGTAAAGCTCACGTTTCATTAAGTATCAGGGAATCGTTTTGTGTTTAATATCGTGTACTGTGATTTTAATTCAGAAAACCTGATTAACTTAGATTAATCATTTTACTGAATTATTCTTCAATAGTATTAAACAATTAGATATCATTTAAATCGTTGCTAAATACATATTCTGGTAGCAATCTATGTCACTGTATCATTCTTTCAGTTGTGAATACTATTGAATGCTACATTAAGTATCAAAGAGTCAGTTTTTTTTTGTTTAATATTGTGAATCATGATCAAAATCAGAAATTATTTATAATTATTCTTATTTAAAATTGAAATGTATAAAAAATTATTTTACTTAACTATTTTACAAATTTATGAATCACGAATTATGATTCGTTAAATCGATTTCCACAGTTTGATTTTCTTCGAACAGTCGCAATTATTTCGATTGCAATCTTCGAACTTTCCGAATGAAAAAATAAGCCGCGGAGAGCTTAGAGACCGGCGGGGAGAAGGTGGCGAGGCGTAATCGCGTCAGACCGTTCAGCCGTCGACGGCTCATCGGATACGCGTGAAGGACAAGTGCGGGGGCATTCGGATGCAGGGACGCGTGTACGAATACCTGAGTTAACTCGCGTCGGCCGCGAGTTAGGAGTTCCCTCGGGTGGGTAGAAGAGACGGAGGACGACGCGCGGAGGCGGCAGGTCGTCAGTGGGACACAGAAGGGTGCCTTCCGTCGCATCGTCAGAGGACGCAACCCCTTTTAACGTGTACCGCCGCTGCGTCCCCCGGCCTCTCGCTCTATCGCCGTCTCTCCTCTTCGTCTCACCAACGCTGGTGTACTCCCCCGTCTTTTTGTCTCGCTTCGGCTCGAGTTCGCTCTTACACGCCGGCTCCGACTGCCCGTTCATCCGTTTGCCAGTTCAAGGTGGTTGCGTTCATTACCAGGGAATGTAACAGGGTGGCCACGGCTGGCCTCGTTCGGTCTCTTCGATCATGGTTTTCACGAGCTCGATAATATAGTACGCTGCCGTGGATTGGGGTCAGTATACAGGCTGTCCCAAAACTAGTGTAAGATATTGAAATGCGAGGTTCCTCACGTAATTTTAAACAACATTTTCCTTAGCGAAAAAGTTGTCCGAGCTGTGGTTGAGGAGTTATTAACAAAAAACCGCGACCAATCAGAGCGCTCAGTCGGCGCGAGCTACGAATCGGAAGCGTTGGCTCGGATCCAAACGCCCGGCTTATCAACAATCTATCTTTTCTCCATCCATTCCATTTGAATAACGATTAAATGTTTTAATTG
>NW_017132913.1:7480-9211 GCF_001652005.2 Ceratina calcarata | reverse complement strand
GATCGACTGGAATGATTTCTGAATAGTAAAGAGGAAATCTGTGTGCCTATAATTGTTTTTGCTTTAATAGACATATCGTAGTGGTGGTTCAAAGGTCGCAATATCGCCGAAAGGAGGGAAGATCGCCGTTGGAAGACGGAAACTGGATAAAGAAAACGAATGGCGACGGTGGATAAGCCAAGGATATTAACCAGGTTCATAAAGGAAGCGGGGGGGGATCGACAGGGAGCGAGGGGGAGTGCGTGGCAACCCAAAAGGGGTTTGCTCTCGCGGCTTTCTTCTCTTCTCCACGGATATTCCCTCGCGTACGAGAAGTCTCTCGGAGAGCTAAAGCGAGGAGCCTTAGCTGCCGTTCACACCGTCGGAAACGGAGGACCAGCCGCCCCCCCTTATCTCCAGTTTGCAAGACTGCCTCCGGTAATACCCGTAGCTTGGAAACCCTTACGAACGAGAGCTCCGTGAAATATCGCTAAACGGCTCCTACCCCTTTCTCCTACTTCCATATCGACACACTCTCCCTCTCTCTCTCTCTTATATTCAATTTTGCCTTCACCCCCTGAGAACTAGGGGTTAGACTAAAACCAATATTACGCATTCTTTTTTCTTTTTTATTAGACAAGATTAAAAATGTAGAAATGCCATAAAGTCTCGATTTCTCCTAAAGATTATTCGTACGATTAACCAAGTTCCTTTAACACATCCAAAGAAAGCAACGCACCCCCATTGCAACGTTATCATAATTCTATGAAAACCGTTCGATCATGCTAAAGTAAGTCACGTAATAACAGAAGGGCGGCTTTAAATTTGGCCATATTCAGCCGTTTTTAGGGGATGAAAAGGGACACGGTACGGAGGGGTGGTGAAGTGGAGAGTAGGGGTAGTGGGCGAAGAACGCTAAGGAAGGTGACGACGCCTAGAACAACGGTGAGGAAACGAACGAGCGCGCTTCATTATACACGACGCTTGTACGCTTCGTTTGCCTCCGGAAGTCGTGCTTTAGGAGGGTTGCGCCCGTCCGTGGAACGAGGGGGACCAGGTGGGGGGAGGTGGAGACGCAGATGGGTGGTAAGCTGGAACGGTAAGAGGAGGACGTGAGGGCCATCGCGACGACGACGACCAAGGGAGAAATGGAGAAAAGAGAGGAGAGAGGTAGGAAGGAAGCAGGGGATGGGTAGAAGTAAATGGGAAGGAGAGGGTGTAGGTTGAATTAATACAATCACAGGGGTGGCTCACCGCTGCCACGGTGAGAAAGAAGAGAAACAAGGCGAGATATAACCATCCCTTTGCTTGTCATCGAAATTATACTCCGACACTCGACCTCGTTTATGTTTCTCATCTCTCTCTCTCTCTCTCTCTCTCTCTCGCGTTTCTGTGCGAGTATCTATTTCGTGTTTGTCCTCGTGGTGGAGGTTCCTCTTCAGTAGCCCTACGAGCCCGACAAGACGGCAGACGAGTTCGAAAATTAGGAGCAATGGGGGAACAGGCTCAAATATGACTGCGCGTAACGAGATGTTGTCGTTTCTGTTGTCGAAGGGTTGCGTCCTCCGTCGGGTGGAGGACTCGAAAACGTAACGCGATTAACTAAGAATTCCGTGTCTATTCTATATGCTGTCCTGCTCACTCGATTCGAATTAATCCTCTTCAGGATTCGCACTCTTCCCAAAGCTCTTGATTTTGTTGCAACGTTCCTCCCTTGGCTAACAATAAAAATCGATTCTCATGTTAATGAGA
>NW_017132913.1:4912-5471 GCF_001652005.2 Ceratina calcarata | reverse complement strand
GAAAAATTACTTATTTAAGTACAGAAAAATCTGTCCTTGACTTCAAATCAATCATGATTCATCTTATCTTATCTTATCTTATCTTATCTTCAGAATTTATCCATGCCCTACAATTAACAGAACGAAAGTTCGATTCCTGGTTGAGGATTTCTATTCAAATCCTTTCGGGGATGTACGAGTGATCGTCAAACTGTGTCAGGATGAAAGCGCGGTACACGGTGAAAAGTCGATAGACGTGAGAAATGCGTAGGGTAGGAGAGCGTAGCGGGCGATCGTCTGATCGCAGCAGCAGCAGCCGGGAAGGCAACGTTGAACTTGGGTGAAACACTTATGGGGCGTCATTCGTTTTACGAGGCTCCTTATCGGGACGCTGCCAGCCCATAAACGCATCTTTCTCGTACAACGGGCACCACCGTCCCGACGCATTTTGCCCGCTCGCGTGTCAACCGATAGTGTATTTATCGAGTGCCTCGCGGGGAACGCAAGAAGGTTTATCAAAAAAGCTGATAGTCCAACTCGTATATTAAGGATGTATTGGCTATACAGTCAATACCAAAAG
>NW_017132913.1:1771-2530 GCF_001652005.2 Ceratina calcarata | reverse complement strand
CGCTATAGGAATGTAATAAACCCCTAGAAGACTGAGCGTTTTTTTTTTTCAAATCTACCGACGGTATAATCGGTTGACCTCGCGGAAAAATTCGTTTCGGGTTCTGGAGCCACTGCGTCTGGTAAAAAAGAAGGAGGTAGCCTTCCGCGATATCGGATCGCTAATCTACCTCGCGCCTTCTTCATTACGATACACGTCCAGGCGGCTGGAAGGAATAAAGGAGAGGGAAAGAAGAAGAAAAAAAGGGAAAAACGAATTTTTCTCATCATCCCCGGGTCGTCGTCTACCCGGCCCCGCCGTCGACCTCTCTACCTACCTCCCCCTTTTCAACCCCGTCGCGTGTACTTTCGCCGGGGAGTGTGGATGGATGAATTCCATCGTTATCGAGTCGCACCCCCCCTCCCCTATTTTACAAACGGGAAAGCTCCACTCCCGTCCGCAAAATCCCTCGACCGAACGTGCATATTTCCATTTGACACGGCTCAACGATCGCCTGATTTTATTAAAAACCCCCGTAACCTGGTTCCTGCTCTCCCGGTGCCGGGGATCTTTCCTCCAGATGCCTTTATTGCGCGGCCTCCCTAGAACCGTTTGCGGCCGATGAAACGCACGGGAATACGCCGCGTTTCGTGTATCACACAATTGCCAAGATCTGATTTTTTTAAGGAAATCGTCGGAAATTAAAATAGCAAGTGAATAAAGTTTCACGTGTCAAACTTCGTTCTCCTGTAGTTCAATGAACACGTGTCGATGTACGTC
>NW_017132913.1:0-1316 GCF_001652005.2 Ceratina calcarata | reverse complement strand
CTTCCAACTTCGTGCATACCAAACACCAGAAAGTTTTCTTTGGTTTATTACTGATTACCATAAGAGTGCAAATTTTAAGTCACTAAAATTTGTAATTCGTTTAATACATAACGTAGAATAATCTGCAATGATAGTAATTATAAACAGTTTTAACTACGTTGAGTCAGAATAAGATCAACACATCTCGTGCATACCACAGAGGTGTAGAAATCAGTGTTCGCCAAACTTTTACGGATCCGTAAGTCTTGGCGAACAGTCCGGCCACCAATTCCCCTAGGAGATTGCAGTATGCTTATCTCCAGGTCGCAGGTTATCGCCGGCGGGCCGACATTATGAATTAAAAGAAAAGTAGAATCCGAGAGTGAGGTCAAGGGGCAGCGACAGCTTCGGTTATCCACGGATTCTGGAGTACGCGAGGACCACATCAGGGACGAGGGTAAACACGTCGGAAACAAACAAAGAGAAAGATAGAAAGGCGATAGTGTAAGAAAGGACGAGAAGGAACACAGAAAGAGAACGAAAGAGAGAAAGAGAGAGAGAGAGAGCCGTCTGTCGTTTTGTATATCTACCCTCGTACAGTGGAAATTTCGTTACGGGGGTGATTTTCTGCGGGGGATGGCCAACCCTCGTACCCGCTTTAAACCTGATTGGATGCAGAGTTATCTCGCGCTGCGTTACTTCCGGATGATTGGTCGCTGCGGTCGTCATGACTACCTCGCCACCACCGCCGTCGCCGCCACCCCCACACGCCACCCCCGCGATCCCGCATCGCCACCAGCCATCCCTTTGTCGCGTCTTTGTCACGCGCGCACACACCCCGTGCAAGCCCTCCTCACCGTCCCCGTTACTCTCCTACCCCGGGCAGCGGTGGCGGTGCTACTGCTGCTGCTGCTGCACCCTCTTCATCCCCGTTTCAATTTTTCCCGTCTTTTTCGGCCTGTCCGTTTCTTTCCGTCGTCTCTAGACACGCGGGGACCCGTCGGCTGTTTAGATAGTGCGCCGGAATGTCCTGCAGTATACCTCGCCTGTTACTCCCGGCCTATCTCATGCCTCGACGTTCGTTGCGAACTCTACGTGTATAAACTCGAATCTCTTCTGAGGGAAACTTGGAAATCTTGCAATCTTTTCGTGGATTATGCATCGGTGATGTATTTTATAACTGAGAAAAAGATTAACTAATTGGAATTAAGCAGTGACAACAATCTAGTATTTAGGGGTTGTAAATTTTAGTCTTAAGGATTATAGCCTGAAAGGGTTAAAATAGAAGAAAATGAACTAATTATTATAGAAGGCCCTAACGAAGGTCCAGCACTGTT
>NW_017132912.1:0-467 GCF_001652005.2 Ceratina calcarata | reverse complement strand
CATTTAAAGCTCAATTGAAATATAATAAAGGAATCCACAATAGATAATGAAGAAACGCACATGACTAGTGTTTGAAGATTAAAATTGTGCAGGGCTTAAAAGCATTGCTCGGCCTGCAGTTATTATGTTAATCCGTGTTCCGAGAATTCGTAATCTCGGAAATATAAACACAGTTTAGCGGAATACAGACGATTCCCGGGTATACGAAATGAAATAACATTTCTTATGCTCGGCGCCGCGATGTACACACCGCCCCGCACGGTAAACGTCGGCCTCCGCGCAATGAGATTTTTCGAAATACGAATTCTCGATGAAAGGTGTTTCTCTCTCGAAAGCATATTAATTAGAAAGAGATTGACTGTATTCGATTTCTACGCCGCTTTGCGGCGAAATAGTTTTCATGGAGTCGCGCAGACCCTCGTCATTCTGCCTTTTGCTTTCGCTCGGCTCGCGGATTAATTCGGTAC
>NW_017132911.1:0-467 GCF_001652005.2 Ceratina calcarata | reverse complement strand
CCGTCTCATTAACGACGGTTCACGTATGATATCCACAATAAAGTATTGAGAAGTGATAAAATGGGGAGGACCATGCGCGGATTGATAAAAAACTGAACTGTGCCCGGTCCTACACTCTTGATACCACGAGTATAGTGTCGGTCTAATAAATTCGCTCACCTAAGAGGCTCCACACAAGGAATTGCATTCGTGATAATAAATAATTGTTCCTATTCAATTTGTACAAGTACGGTTTGTGCAGTAAAACGCCGGCAGAATAATTCTGCTCGAACAACCCGTACGTTACTATAGGCACCGACGTGAACACTACGTTGAACAGCATCAAAACTAATCCGTCGTAAAGTGGCTGCGAAGAGATCGTTCGATTATTGCATACCTCATTACTTACGTGCTTAGAGTAATAACAGTAAAGTCGTTAACTACGGTCACGTAATGTAATATCTATAGCAAATGCTTATACAGGGTGT
>NW_017132910.1:0-467 GCF_001652005.2 Ceratina calcarata | reverse complement strand
TAATAAACACTTTAAAAAGGAACCCAGTCTTGTTTTTCTGTGATTCGACGACACAAAGTAGAGCCGATTGTCGTCGTTATTTATGTATTGGTGGTGTATATTGTTTGGTCATTGTTTGCCTTGAATTTTTGTTCAGAGATATTAATTTATGTCAGTGATTTTTCATTGTTTGTTAAAGTGATTAAACTAATTTTTCCTTATATTAACGTATTGGGTGTATTTCGGCTCGCTGGATGTTTTGTTTTTGTTAATGGATGACCTTTGCTGTTTTTGAGCGAGTAATTCCATATTTGAAGAATGGTAATTTGGTTTCGTTAGATGGATTTATTTGTGATGTTACTTCGTGTAGGTGGCTTTTCTGTTATGTGTGGTTGTGTGTTTGTACTAAATCCCTTTCTCGATTTCCTTGATCGTTCTACTGAATTTCTTGACTTTTTTAGATTTACTTTGCGTTCAGTTTTCTCTTC
>NW_017132909.1:0-467 GCF_001652005.2 Ceratina calcarata | reverse complement strand
GCGACTGTACCACTGAACCGGCCGAGTCGCCGCTCATGTACATATCATATAGTATCAGCCCAATCATATTAACCCGCTTTTGCTTTATTCAACGTTATAGCTTCGCTTATTCATTATTATATTATTAGTCACGGCTCTAGAATATTCTCGCCCGACGTTCTCACGCATAGTCGCGACAGGAAACAATTAAGATTGCGAGGCGACGACAAGTCGCGCCTGAACGATTGTAAGAACACCGACAGGATGTAGTTAAGATAAGAGATAAGAGAGAGCGTGAGATGTCGAGTATAGAGGAATGCGAGAGGCGTGAATCATAGAGTGCACGTGTGCATGACTCATCGACCACCGTGGGAACGAACTCCGCGATCCCTTTGTTCTCAAGCGTATAAAAGGGCCCGCGACGGTGGCCTCATTGCTCAATTGCTCTCGGGACGCGACGACGCCCGGACGTTAGCCCGGTCCTCGCA
>NW_017132908.1:0-467 GCF_001652005.2 Ceratina calcarata | reverse complement strand
GGAACCTCCCATTAAAATTCCTTACACTAGTTTTGGGACACCCTGTATATTAATAGCTAGTCTTAATTTTATTTCGATTGTCGCGTGAATCAGTTAATTGTCCAGTTTTCCATAGTGACTTTCCTTTTCAGGTATTCGCGGATATAACTATGTTGTTCTGATTATTTATTTCGTGGTTTCCCATTCGGTTGCGTTGTTTGTTGTAAGAATGAATGATAATTTCGTATTGTTGGTATAAGCTATATATGGTTTTCTGTTATTTCTGTTATTCTTTTTAGCGCATCGTTTTTATGTGGTGAAGAAAAAGGGGAAGAATCGTTTTTCCCTGGTTGACGTTATTCTTTGGGTTTGTATCGACAAGCACAAAAACATAAACATTTACGACTGCAACAGCATTGACGGTGCTATTACTTGTTTCTAAACATATATCCTTACTTTGTGGGGCTATGCTACGTTATCTTAATAAT
>NW_017132907.1:0-467 GCF_001652005.2 Ceratina calcarata | reverse complement strand
GTCTGATGTTGACCCAAGAATTGGCTAATTTCGTGGAGCTTTAGCTGTTTGCCATTGGAAGCCGATGACCGATTTAGGCTGTGACGAATCGCGTTCATAAAATTTCAGGATCACGTAGAAAAGCACCCTCGCATTAATCCCGAGGATAATTCGAATCACTAGGGCTGCGAGCAGGTCTGATCCATTTTTATATCGATGACGAATCCGAGATCCAAGGAAATCTGTAGCCTAAAAGGATCCCAAGATTCGTCACACTGTTCCTTTCTCAGCCCTCCAATAATTTTCTTATATATTGCAGAAAATTATATTTGTTATAAAGATGTTATTAAATATTATTAAATAATAATTGTCATAATTATGTTTATTGTATAAACCATAAGATTTAATTAATTTATATTTTATATTAATTAATGTTCACAATTATTTGAGGACTTATGGCAATCAAGCTTGTTATCGATCTCTGATAG
>NW_017132906.1:0-467 GCF_001652005.2 Ceratina calcarata | reverse complement strand
AAGTGGGAATTGTAGATCTTGTTATAAAGTACAAGAAAGCAATCGGAAATTAGAAAAAATACTTTCAATATGTGACAAAGAGAGAAAAGATTCAAGAAAAAATTAAATGCTACAAGAGTGAAAATTCACGAAGAAAAAACGTTGTACACAATTAAACGAGCCTTTAAACAAAAACCTAAATATCAATCAAAGACTCTATGAGGGATACACAAAAATTTCACGTTGATCTAGCAAAATTCTCGTGAATGCATTTAAGCTCAGGTATACTTATGGTACCACCGGATATGAAGAAACATTGCGAAAAATATTAGGACTTTAACAAGAAAAGTTGGAAAATTTCAAAATGACATAGTAACGCAAATGAAGAAGTTAATCAGTTTTTACATATTAAAGTTTCTCACATTGAAGAGGGTATACTTTGTATTTGTGAGAAATAGTGTCGTATCTATAAAAATGCCAAAACAGGA
>NW_017132905.1:0-467 GCF_001652005.2 Ceratina calcarata | reverse complement strand
ATACAATAATCATTATTCGTGTGATTCATTTATCTCCAGTGGGTGGGAATGATTGACGTGAGAAGGTTTGGTTTCAATTTATACCGATGAAAGTTCCGTTCATTAACGTGTAATTCTTAATTTCCTATTCCGTCAACCACGACTCGGTATAGTATCAGTCGGAATAATAGATAACCGTCCCGCACCGTTGCTCGATTAACACGCGATCGGGAGTCACAGATCGATCACCGAGGAGGATAATACGTGTCGTGGATGTAAGGCGATAAGGTATTTCGATCGGCGGTGACACTTTTATGACCCGGTACATAAAAACCTCTGGTAATCAAAAGCTCGTTAAGATGATTTATAATTTGCCACTGCGTTTTAACCCTCCTAGCTCCTACCTTTAGGTCTCCTCTTTTTTTTCATTTTGTCCTCGGCCAATTCCGAGTTCGACCCCACGACAATTTTTGTACCCCGTTCACGCC
>NW_017132903.1:0-467 GCF_001652005.2 Ceratina calcarata | reverse complement strand
CCATTTACAAAAAAACGGCATATTGATAAACCAACAATTTGGCTTTCGTAGGTCGCATTCCACACTCCATCAGATTATCAGAATAGCCCAACAAATTACAAATTCATTAAATACCAATAAGTTTACCGTCATGGTTCTGCTTGATTTAGCAAAGGCGTTCGATTCAGTGTGGCATCACGCTCTTATATATGAACTTCATCTTCTCGGTTTTCATCATAAAACAGTTTTAATGATTCACAACTATCTTTCTGAACGAACTTTCTATGTTAAAGCCGATGGGACTGCCTCCACTACCAGGGGTGTGTTGGCCGGAGTGCCCCAAGGATCCGTACTTGGACCAATCCTTTTCAATATTTATATAAATGACATTCCATCGAAATTTAATTGCACCTTGGCATTGTATGCAGACGATACTGCCCTGTTGACTTCGTCTACTAAACTCTGGGCTGCCCATGCTCGCATGCAAG
>NW_017132902.1:10001-12287 GCF_001652005.2 Ceratina calcarata | reverse complement strand
TATTACATCGTTCTTCCTTTCTATATTTTTAAAATAAAACCAGTTACGACACGATGGAAAATTTAAATTAGTGAGATATTTGCATCTGTTTCTCGCTTGAAAGTAATTGAACACATTCAAATATAAATAAAAAAAATCAAATCAAATTTGAGAACAAGGGCTATTCGAGGGTTGACAGGTTCTTAATTGAATCATCATCTCGAATTCTAATTTGACTGCCTTTAGCTTCTCTGGCGGTAATCTTCTGGCTCATTCAGCTACTAGCGATCCTCTCACCCGGATGTGGTATTTAGGGTTCTCAAGTTCCATTTCGAATTCTAACTTGGCAGCTTTTACATTCTCCGGCGGTAATCTTCTAGCTCCTTCAGCAGCTGGTGGTCCTCTTACGACGCTGTGGTGTTTGACATCACCTTTTGATGTTCTGCGGTCTCGTAATATCTACGTACTAGCGTAACATCGTTTCGAATGGATTATTTTTGTTCACGGTTGATACCATGCAAACAAGCTCGACTGTTACACTAGCATTGGCCTGACGTCTTGTTATACCGTCCAGTAGACGTCCGTTTTTTATGTCCATCAAAAAGCCGTAATTTTCTAGGAAATCAACATAAAATTGGGTTTTTTACCGCAACAACGATAAATTCCCATTTGAACATCCGCCATAGTCCTAGATTTACCGTCAGGATCTTAGTTGCGTAGGTATTTATTGGCGTCCCGTTAGTTGTGCATATAGTTTAAAGTCTCGTTTAAAGTACTCGGCTAAAAGCATACTAATTACTTCCTTTGACGTGAACTTTTCGTCAGGAAGATTAACCAGTGTCATCTTCAGGTTTTTGTGATCATCTGGAAGACCCGATAATAGTGTATATGCAATACCTTTATCGTTAACCTCAGTGCCAGCATCACGACGATTGGTCGACGAAACTTTAGCTCTTCAAAGATATTCAAGCATGGTTTCATCTTCTTTCATTTTTCAATGATAACATTGTTATTTTAGTCGCCTGATTCCAACCCTTGATTTTGATTTATGAACCTTTTGTAACGCACACCATGCATCGTATGGCTTAGAAACTATTCCGGACTCGACAGAAATGACTTTCCGAAAGAAGCTGATTGTTTTTCATACACAAAATTAACTTCACTACACCACCGTTGCTTTTCAATTAAAAATTTTCACATACATTGTTGCTCCTGCGATTTACATAAGATATTTCCGAAAAGAGCCGACTCTCTTTCACTAATGGAATTAACTACACTGAACATTCACTGTCTGTGAACCCAATCGCCTACACAAATGGGCGGAGGCGGAAGGTGTGACTCGATCGGGATGACGCTCTTTGTCTCTGTATATCGGTGGATAGCCATCTCCGCATTCCATTAGACGAACATCCGGAATATCTCGTAATAATCTCTGTTGCATCTTTCGGGCTCCATCATTGAATTGAAGTACACGACGACGATAGCTACTGATTAGTCTCTCGCAATTTTCCTACGGGAAAATTTTCCCCACACGATGGCCAAATTCGTTAGTGAAAATGTGTTTAACATCGTTGGAAGAAAGCCGACCTTCGATTCCTTGTAGTATTTACAATATTCCGCACGTGTTGAACACTTGATACCTCCACGACTTGCAGCTACCAAATGTAGACGCCTGGATTACTCCTTGCCGTAGCTGTAGACACACCGCACGCAGGTAAAATCCGTGCCATAAACCGTGCGGACGAGGTCTCACTAGCTAATTCTCTTACATTTCCCTTAAAAACACATTTCCGATGAAAAAAGTACATGTGACTAGTTGAACGCGTGCAATACGACTCGCGAAATATGAATTAACTTGAACGTAATCATTTTCCTAATATTTCCAATATTGAAAGCGGCGATTTTTTAACATGTTGAATTTTAAATAAGAAAATGTGAATTTTAATTTCTGATAGCTACTCCTAAACTAAGCAAATTTTCTATCGAACAATTTTGCATAAATCATATTTAAAGGGCTAGGTCATGTGATTTTTCTAACACTTGTCGGTAAAATTTTAACGCTTTTGCACTGTTTTATCAATATCTAGGCAAAAATAGTGCAGAATATGTGTTTACCAGGCTGCATTATTCGTTCTTGTGTGAGAAGATTTTTGGGACAGAGAAAAGTTAAATCTGGTCTTGATTTCATTCAGAACAATCTCTTATAAATAAATAAAATGGTGTTCACGATTGTAAAGATTACTTGAATGGAGAACCACAACCCAATCGCGAGAAAATTGAGTACCGCTCTTATCGTGTGATCGATTG
>NW_017132902.1:5873-8205 GCF_001652005.2 Ceratina calcarata | reverse complement strand
AAAATATACAAGTTTAAATTGTTTTATTGTGTCTAAAATTATTTTAAGCTAACAATAACGAACTCATGAAATAAGCGGGTGCAGAAATATTACTCTCGAGTTGCTGGTTTACCCGACAGAAAAGCGCCTCGAGCGCAAAGGGTTAAATCATGACCAGAGCATGCTAGATTTATTCTTCCTTTTTTTAAGTGGTATCTGATACTTAAAAAGATCTTCTTACATAAAGTCGAAAAGTCTATACCCGTAAACCCATATTTTTAGGTAATTTTGTGGGTAACATCCACATTCTGTCTTATTGCGCCGATATCGTAGTCTACCTCTTAATTTTATTGCCCGCTTACGTTTCCAGACAACTTCTGAACTGTATTCGATGAAGTTTTCCATTGCCCATGCGTGAGCAAATATCCATAGAATTAACATGTGTCACATGCAGAATTGCTCTTGATATCGCGACAAATTGTAAAACTAAAAACAAGCACCGATTTTTATTTTTTACTTTTGTAATTAACTTGTGTCTGAATACTTCTGTTTTTCTCCTTTCGCATGTAAATATCAAATGAAAAAATTGTTATGCACTTTTATCGATTGCTCAAATAGAACAATACGCGGAAATTGATTTACTAAGGCGTAGCGCGCAAAACGCGGTGAAAAATATGTACCTACATATTTCCACACCGTTTTCGTTTGTTTGTGTTTGTAAATGTTCATATAGACCGAGAGCTGGCTACATGGGGATCCACATACCTAGTTTAACGAAATATCTTACCTGGAAAAGATTTGATTGTTGCTGGCAAAGCAAAAGCCGGACCGTCAGAAGGCACACTTGAGGGTTAATGCGTGATTAATCGGCAGAAGCTGGCAAAGTTGCAAAATATTTCGGGAAATTTACATGTTAAGAAAAACGTACAGACTAAACTACATGCAAAATTGAAGAGATTCTAAGAAATTCGGGTGCAAAGTGCAAGAGCGTCTTTCGGCGCGCGGCGTAGTGCCCAGTGGACCGATCGCTTTTCTCTTGATTTTCCCACCCTGCATATTCATAAAGAACTAAAGGAACTCTTATTAAAATTTCAGAAGAATTCATAAAAGGTCTAGCCGGATAAAATGGTCAAATGTTCCCTTGAACGAAATTCAACTGGCATTGAGTAATTCGATAGAGTGTTCAAAGAATTACATGCCAATTTTCAACCCTCTATCTAAATCCGGAGTGTAGTTATGGGGCTTAATCAGTTTTAGCGTTTCTGCCATATTTCTCCTATTGAACGTTTAGAAATAAGTCTGAAGAAATTCTCGCATGTTCGTGTGCACGATACACCAGTACTCGATATTCGAGAATTTTTCAGATTTTTTTCGTTGCGTAATTCAGTGGTGAAAAATCAAAAATACTAAAAATGCATCAACAAAAATTCTTATTTCATATAGAAGTTTTTGAGGTATATCATTTATATTTTTATGGTAGACGTGCCTCAACCCAACTATTATACCCTATTTTTCAAATTTTTCGGTGAAGTGCGCCGTATTTCAACAAATCGAAAACCGATTTTTTTGACATTTTTCGCGCGATAAAGTCCCTTATGATTCAAATTTTCATATTTCCTTCCCTCAGTAGTTGTACTTCTTTATGTTAAATACTTTTGTACATAACGACATTAAGCAACAATTGAAAGAATGAAGTTAAATGGATTTAATTAGAAGTGTGTTCGAATGCCCAATCAAATGATTGTAAACTTTACCAAGATTAACGGGCGTTTTACTGGTACTAATAAAATCCGGCTGCTGCTATCGTTGGAACAGCAAACTTTTGTAAAAAAAATTCTGTTTTTCCTCAAATACTCCTCAACCGTTGGACGTAAGGAAAAATTGCATACGATCTTACTTGTAGCTGACGACTACAGCTACAGCTTTTGTTTGAAATATTTTTCGTTGGCACCGATAGTTAACGAGTAATTTGCAATAGACTGTTTTCTCAACTTTTTTATCATAGAAATTCGCTACTTACCACACCTTTAACTCGAATTATCGGATTTTAATGAAAACAAATAGTGGATCAGATGCAGAGACTGAAGCACATTAGTATGCGTAGTGTGTTAAAAAGGGATTGTAACGGCCACGAAAATTAATCAACAGCCGATAAGAAAACGAAAAACCGCCAAAAACCGCGAGGCCGGCGGTTTAGCGTCACGAATTGTTTATAACAGCGTCGTTAGCAACGCGTGACGTGACCATACAAATAGCGAATTCTCGCATTCTCTTGCTGTACTCGGTTGGAAGAGAACGAGGTAAGCCATCGGTCGCCCAACTGAGAGGGAGAGTACGAAGCCCAGCTCTTGGA
>NW_017132902.1:0-4636 GCF_001652005.2 Ceratina calcarata | reverse complement strand
AGTAAAAAATTAATTGAGGAAAACGTATTAAACTAATAATAATAATTTTAAGCAAAAATTGCGAAATGTTGTATCTTGTCGAGAAATATCCTCACGAATCGATTCCAACAAATAGATGACATTCTGGTAAAGTTTTTAAAATGACCATGTCCTTCTTCTTCCTGTAAGCTATTTAAAAAGATTTGACCTCTGGTGCTCAGCCTATTTCGATACAAAGTAGTTTCCACCACCGATGGTGAAAAGGGGAAAGGGGGTGAGGAGAAAGGAGGAGAGGAGAGAGAGAAAAGTAGGGAGTGGACGCTGGTCACAAAAAATGAAGGAGGAATTGGAAAAGGGAATGGCAGAGAAGAGAGTGGAGGGGGAAGGGATACAGGAGATGGTGAATGAGGCGGTGGAGAAGATAAAGGAGGAAATGTGGAGGAGCGAGATGGAGGGAGGATGGGAGAGAGGAAAGAGGAGGGAGACGTGGTGGGACGAGGAGTGCAGGGAGAAGAAGGCGGAGGTGAGAGCGCAGTTACGGAGATGGAGAAAGAGAGGGGGGGCAGGAGAAGAATACAGAAGGGGAAGGGGAGGCGAGTTGTGCGAGAGAAAAAAGAGGAGGAACGAGAGAGACTGATAAAGGAGGTCGCGGAAGCCAGGACGGAAAACAGTGTGTGGGAGATAGTAAATAGGGGGAGGAAGGAAAGAAAGAATGAACGAAGAGATAGGAGAAGAAGAGGAGTTAAGGTTGGAGGAGGTAAGAGAGGCGGTGAGGAAGTTGAAAGAAAGAAAGGCAATGGGAGTGGACGGGATCCCGAATGAAACATGGAGATTTGGAGGAGAGAGGACGGTGGTATTAGCGTGGGAAATATGCAGAAGAGTATGGAGAGGATGGCCGCAGGGTTGGAAGGAAGAGATAACAGTGCCGATTGTAAAGAAGGGAACTGGTTTAAAGGTAGAGGAATATAGGGGAGTTACACTGATGCCAACGCTGTACAAGGTGTACGCATCGGTGCTAGCTAGGAGATTGGAGAAGGAAGTAGAGGAGAAAAGAATGGTACCAGAGAATCAACCCTAAACGAGAATGACAGGATCAAAAGAGAAAAAGGGAAGATGGTAGCGCTGTTTCTGGACTACATCGGTCCATGCACGACATCGGTTAATTACCAAACATAGCATACAGGCATACAGGTTACCTGACACCTTGCTTGACACTATGTGCACAAACTGCGAGCTGTTTCCGTGGTCCGTGCCGTGCCGTGTCAAGTGCCTGCTGCCGTGTAAAAGAAATCCATTAACACGAAACTGCAATTTAACGTCTTGATTTTTCCATTATAAAAAACACCTTTCTTGATTGTCTGACTCTGTGCAGAAACTGCAATTTAGCGTCTTAATTTTCTCATTGTAAAAACTTGCTCATGATGAAATGCTTAGTTGCTGCGTTCCGACCCTCGCTTATCATTAAGCGTGACTCGTGCAAGCGACAAATGAAAAGAATATAAAATGTTATTTATCTGACAGTTCCCCTGCGATGGAACGTGAGAGTATATATTATCTTATTCTATCATCGTTGAGAAATTCAATTGGATGTAAAAGTAATTAAAAGTAAAAAATGGCATCGAATTTATTAAATAGCATCGCGCAATTTGGTAGTAAAGCCATGAATAGGCAACTACAGTTTCCCAAGCTTAAAAGTATTTTCAAACTATAAAATTAATAGTCAAACTTTGTTCACAATTTCTGTTACTTCACTTAGGATTTCTTTTAATTCTATTTTCATCTGCTGTGGAGAAAACAGTGCGACGATGTTCAAAAGCGAATTATCCATCGCTCATCGTCTTTTCGAATTTTGGACAAAGCTGTTAGACAAAGGCTAAATCAATTAATGCACTTCGGCAACAGGTATATCAGTTTGGGTATCCTGGATGAAATTCCATCAGAAACGACTAAGTGAATGGGTATTTCAATTAGCACTTGTGACTAACATAAACTCTTGTCACTAGACGCCATTAATCTGAGAAACAGAAGTTTGCAGCATTTTCCGTGGAATTTAGTACAGTAATTATTCAAGTAAAATGATAACAATACTATCTTCTTATCTTCATCCTTAATTTGTCCTATAAGCAGAAATGGGTTTCATCTTTTGTTCATCTAATTTGTCTATCTAGTTGTTCACAAGTTTATATGAATCATTTTTCTTGTAAAACCAACATACTATTTTTACTTAAAAAATGAATTTCCTTATATTATGAACTTCCCGGTGCTTCATACTATTCTACTCTTTTATTCCTCCAAACAAGTTTCTGAATTTGTACATACGTTTCGAAAAGTTCAATATGATGTTTTACATCATTCCACTCGTACAAACGTTCAAAATATTAGTAGAAGACATGGAGTTCAGTTGTATCTCTAGCTAATCAGAATTTTCCTTGCAAGTTCGAAATAGTATATGTACGCTGTTATTTCTCAGGCTACATTGACTCTGACTCAAATTTTCGATTATCTACTTTCATCAGTGAAACATAAGTTCGGTTACCCTGGCCGTAGGGCAAAACGGTTTTATGATCGGCCTGCATAAACGTGGTGATAAAGTTAACTTTAATGACTCGTTAAGTCGATTAAGAACGATTATCTACGTTAAATCTTCTGTTCCGTCTATACATAGTTTTATATTGGGCTACATGAATTGCATCCCTGGCCAATCGTCCGTGCAAATAATTTTCGTGACGATTCAATTTCTCGGAGGAAGGAAAGCAACGTTCTAGTCAAATCTTATTTGCTTTTTCACTATAATAAAATCATGCATGGCCGTTTGTATATTATTGTAGTAAAAAAGGTTTCGGTCAAGCGCAGTCTGCATTTAAGAAAGCAGTTCGCTTGACGTCCAAATAAAGTTCATGCGTAATTCAACCATGGTTTTATTCTATAGAAATTCGTGCACACCAAAATTGAAATTGCATATTAAAAATGTATAATACCTCCGAATGTTTTAATCGAAATTTATTGCGATCAACTGTTTTGGGGCATTTACATTACGAGAGAAATTGGACCCTTCTATACGGAAGGTTTCTATAATGTATGCATCTGATCACGTGCTACATAGGACAACACGGCTATTTCCTTTGTACCACGTACCACCTACCACGTTACGCCCACGTTATACACATCCACAAAACTGACAGGCTAAAGGGTGTCAGCGATGTATCTAGGAAATTAATTATACTTTGTAACGATCGTGAAAGTAAATTGAGCCTAAGTGACAGCATTTCGTAAAATCGTGGCAACGACTCGCGCGGCCGCCTGCCTACCAACACGGATTATTGATTAACTACCAGCGCGTCACTAGCAATATGCGCCCGTATAAAAGAAATTTCCGCGTTAGGAAATTCATTCTCATTGTGTACTCTTTTAGGAGAGAACGTGGTAATTCATCGGTCGTCCAACTGAGAGGTAGAATATGAAGCTTGATTTTCGAACGCCCGTTGCAGCCAGGAAAATATGAAGATTACTCTGGATCATTCCTTGGAGAAGAGGACAACTCGAAGATCTGCCGGTCGCTTCGAAAACTGAGTGCAGAAAACCCTGAACGCTTTCATAAAACTACTTTAATTAAATCAAAAGCATGGTGGAGAAAACTTTTTTTAAACAGTTTCATGTGCCGTACAAATACAATATGAATAAATTAATTGTCTACCGCGTGCATTGTTTTTCAATGATCTGTTGTTTCAAACTCCGTCTCATTATTAGTCATTCAATTATTTGTAAGAAGGTCAGAAATTTATTCGTTAAAAACTTCAATCGTTATGATCAGCGAAACTTTATTCAACAAAACAGCGAAAGCCGGAAAAAGGAGTACGATGTGATTAAAATGAGTGCGAACGATTCGCCACTAATTCAACTGATTAACAGGCAGTTTCAGCTGTCACGATTTATCACCGTCAGATGCGCCACATTGTCCGTCCCGTAAAATATTACGCGTCACGCTGCTTTTTAATATCTATCACTGCGACTGAGTGACGTCCTCGAAATCATTGCTCACTTGTGAACGCGAGAACTCAATTATTGTATACTTATATTGTATTGCGTAGATATCATATTTAAAACGAATATTATAGAAATACGTGGAATGATATTTTTTGTTTATGAGTACAGACTAATCAAGACTTTGAAATTCCTTTCCGATATAATAGAGCGAACCTTTTTCAGATACAAGAACAAAGAAGAGAACGAGAAGGAGGTGAAGCCATTAAGGAGCGATAGTAAATACAGATACATCATGTCTGAGGTGCAGAGCTGCATACTGATCGTCATACTCTTCGCAATCGTCGCCTTAGTACTATTAGTAAGATGTATTAGAATGTATCGAGACTTTTGCGTGTATGGTGGGCCGGAAGGACGGGCCATCGCCAAACATTGGAGCAGACTCTATCGTTGGCCTAGTCCACTAAACATGGAACAGCCGGACGATTGTAATGGCGAAGTCTAATCGTCGCACGCAAACGTCGATGTGAGTACTCAAAATGTTTTTATAACACGTGGCTAAAGAAGACCATTTCCGCCTACAAAGTGAATCGAAAATAGAGTTCACGCCGTAGGGCCGTAAAATGCAATTCTTGGCCCACTTTATTTCTAACGCTCTGACGAACATATGCTATAC
>NW_017132901.1:0-467 GCF_001652005.2 Ceratina calcarata | reverse complement strand
GTAGATTAGTATATGTATAGTATTTGTAAATACGGCAAATACAGCGTTTAGGGAACCCGTGGTCTTGACTTTGAATATTCGTCAGGGACGAAATACTAAGCGATTCTTCGTCACGTATCTACCCATCGCTTGTCTTTAGATATTTGCAAGAATACAGAATGGATCAACTAAATGGAATCATCTGTGCACCTGACTCACTTATCTTATGAAAAAATTATTCAGAAGAAAGTTATATTGTTTCAGGAAGCATGTACTGCTGAAGATAGTTTCTTAGCGGGATCTGAAGGATACTGATTATGACTGAGTTGAACATACTTTTGAGCTTGCCAATGGAAAATATATACACACGTACACGAAAGTATTCGAACAGTTACGTTTTTAACATTGAATGAATGAAATATATGTATACTAAACTAAAGTATTTGAAATAATTTGGCACATACGATATCGATATCGATAATTCTTAA
>NW_017132900.1:0-467 GCF_001652005.2 Ceratina calcarata | reverse complement strand
ATATATTGTAAGTGTTGTAAAACGTTGTTTATAATACATGTGTAAATATATCGATGATGCAAATAAATTGTTCACTTCCAAGCACAGAACTTAATTACTTGTTACTACTTTAACCGTGAGCACAAGTTCCCAAGCTTTTCAAATTACTTAAATTCCTCTACTTCTTGTTAAGGATTTGTGGCGGACTGGCCTAGCGACGGGCCTTTTTGGGAAATGTTTGTACGCGATCTTCTTTAGAAAAGCGATTCTTCTGAGAAGAGATAAGGGAAAGTCGTTGGACGTCTGTTCAACGGGACAAAGGCATTCGAGCGGAAATCTCTCGAGCGTACGGACGCATGCAATTGATCTGAATAAATTTTCTTGTGAAATCACCAGTGCTAATTATTCTGTCACCTATTCCCACAGATTGATAATGATCATTCTAGGTTTGCTGGATAGATCATTAAATACAAGACATACACTTTTAT
>NW_017132899.1:0-467 GCF_001652005.2 Ceratina calcarata | reverse complement strand
GCGAAGCCGGTGGCCGCGTTCGAGGTCGCAGGGTGTAACGTGACGGTTCGTCACATATATATACATGTATATTGCGCGTACATTATATATGTGTGTGTTCCGAGGCAGAGCGCAAGTCGCGCGACAGACACTCGTTGTACAGCGTTCTAAGGTGGCTTACACGTGCCATGTACAAAGCAGTTTTATATCTGATTAAATATTAAGCATCCGAGTATAAAGCGTGCAGTTTAATGTATTTTCAACCTTACGAACCTACTACACCCCAAGATACGCAACAGGAAGAACGTTTACATCGAGAGAATTCAAGAAATTCATGCGTGAAATAAACTGTGCAATTAAATACACTGCACCATACCATTCGGCTACAAACGGACAAGCAGAAAATGTGTCAAAAACGGTCAAGAATGTACTAAAAAAAATTGTGCGAAGGAAATAAGTCGGTACATGACAATTTATGTAAACTACTT
>NW_017132898.1:0-467 GCF_001652005.2 Ceratina calcarata | reverse complement strand
TTCAATTGGGAAGTCGTCACCCACAATGTGGAAGCGTGCTGGTAGATCGTGGAAGATGGTGTCCAGTGCACCAAGAGTGCACATCCCGTGTGCTGTAATGCCCAATAATTCTATCCTTTCTTCTGGATTGATGGCGTCAGGGTCTGACACAGCACTCTTCTTCAGGACGCTTACTTGTGCACCGGTATCGATCATCACCTCAACATTCTTCGCAACATTGGGTGCTTCGAACACGATGTACGGCACTCCGGTGGATGGGCACTTGCGCATCGTTGCTACTCGTGTTGGGTTTCCGACGTAGTTGCTTCCTCGCTGACCAACTGAGTGATGTGGCGCATTTGCCTCGGTAATTCCCCCCGGGTTGCGCCTTGGTTGTCCGGCGGGGTTACCCCGTTTCCCGGCTGTTGTCGCTTCCTGCTCCAACAGCTCTCATAAGTGTGTCCCTTTTTACTACAAAAAGAGCACAC
>NW_017132897.1:0-468 GCF_001652005.2 Ceratina calcarata | reverse complement strand
AAGAAACGAAATGCACGTACATATTTGTTTTTCTCTTCTGAAAATTATAAATTGTAATTTACTTTGGATATATTTTATTTCTTTACACATTACTGCATGCTGTGTTTCTTTAGATTATTTAAAATTCCCATAAATACATAAACATCCACAGCTTCCAGATAAATTGAATAACTTCTCTGATCATTTCAGAATGTACAGAAACATGTATATAGTACCGAATTTTTCCCGAAAATTGTGCATTTATTCAAAATTCCCATAAATGTATAAACATCTTCAATTTATTAATGATAAATACTACTTAAAGCGAAATTCGCAAAGCCAATTTAGAATCGTTTTAGTAAATAATAACTTCTGATCGTTTCGGAATACACAGAAACCTGTAATACTTAATTATTCCCAAAAATTTCCGCATTTGCTCCTGGCATAAGAAAAAATTGTATAGCATTTAGCTCAATTTCTGTTCATTGG
>NW_017132896.1:0-468 GCF_001652005.2 Ceratina calcarata | reverse complement strand
GCGGCGGCGGCGTCCTTCCCAGGTATACGACAGACGGAAGGACTTTCGCGTACAGGGTGGTCCGGCCTCCGGCTTTCTCTTCAAACAGTCGGAATCTTTCGCTAACATACTTCCTTCAGTTCAAACAATTCTCATATTTCGAAATACAAGACGGTCACTGTCCGAAATTTTCAAATGGACATTCGAGTTAATGACGTCCTTTAAAGGAACTGCGGTGACCTTCAATGACCTTCAATAATTACAGTCACTAAATTCCTAATGAAAGGGACTGTCATCGTAGGTGTTTAAAAAATTGTCCTTCCATTTAAATATACGAAGATGACCTTGAATAACCTTGAACAATTATAATCACTAAATTCCTAATGAAAGGGACTATCGTAGGTGTTTAAAAAATGGCGGTTCCATTTAAATAAACGAAGATGACCTTGAACGACCTTCAATAATTATAGTCACTAAACATTAGGTGAC
>NW_017132895.1:0-468 GCF_001652005.2 Ceratina calcarata | reverse complement strand
GAAAAGAGAATGATTTGAGAAATAGTAAGGGGGAAAGTTCGACATTTAGTTATAAGTTGCATTGGATTAGATATTAAGTAAGTTGTTCCAGGGAATTAAAGGAAATTAGAGATTCTTGTTGGTTTTGGTTGTGAGTTGTTGCAAATTTATATAGCTTTATGTCCGGTTGAGAGTGTTTTTGGAATTTGTTGTAGGAGGAAATTTTTATTAGTGTTCATAAACGACTGGGT
Source organism: Ceratina calcarata (assembly GCF_001652005.2). Classification (NCBI taxonomy): domain Eukaryota; kingdom Metazoa; phylum Arthropoda; class Insecta; order Hymenoptera; family Apidae; genus Ceratina; species Ceratina calcarata. The sequence goes on along the minus strand of NW_017132895.1, from coordinate 238 downwards.
TTTTGCGAGGGTATAATTCTTGATTTGAGGTAAAACGGTGTTTTGTTCATTATTGGTATTTTATGTGATAGGAGGATTTGGTGTTTATTCATTGGCGTACTCGACTATTTGTGTCGTTTGTCTTTGTTCAAAGAGGAGGAGTGTTGGGGAAAATATTTTTGTGAATTTTGCATTGTCTGCCGTTCCGTTTAGGATGGGTTTTTTCCAGGATTTCGGAGGACTAGGGTTACGGGATGGT
>NW_017132894.1:0-468 GCF_001652005.2 Ceratina calcarata | reverse complement strand
CATTTTATCAATAATGTATTATACGAAAATATTCCTGTTATTTTATAAATAATAAATGCTTAATATCTGCGTTTAACCAAAATGCGTTCAGGATTAAGTTTTAGTCCGAGCGTATCTTCGACGCCGCATTTCCATTTTATGCAAATCGAAACAGCTGCGGGACAGAGAGAAGAACTACTTCTAACTACATACTCGCGTATAATTGGAGGCTTCGAACAGGAATGTACCTGTAAGATTTGTGAAACAGTAATTTCAAAGCGATAAACGTTTGTAAGTGGATTGGCGAACTACGATTTCTCGTTGCGTTAGTAACATTTAGAGCATTCCTGTGAATAATTTTATTGCAGAGATAATAGCGTGACAAGTTACGAGAGTTCGTGGTAAGTGAAAATTTGCGATAACAATTGGTGCCAAGAATAATACCGTAGTTTTATTTCTTAATAATTGGGTAAGAGTACTTCGAGCCTC
>NW_017132893.1:0-468 GCF_001652005.2 Ceratina calcarata | reverse complement strand
GGGTTTACTGGAAAAACTGATGTCGCTGTTCAGGACCTCTCCTTGCCCGGTCATCGTTATACCGGGCAGCCCTCTGTTGCCAATAGGCTACAGCTGATGCAGTCTTTATAGTGGGCCAACAAGTGCAACAACAGATCTTGCAGGTTTTCCAGCCCGGCCTGGCAAACTTTCTGACAAGACTCGGACCGAGTCATGGGGAGTACTCAGGGGAATAGCGCTTAACAAGCCGCTTTCGGTTATATCAGCACTCCGTAGCGTGTAAAAAGGCTGCTATTCTGGGAAATAGCGATAGGCTCAAGCTGGGATCTTGCCCATGGGCGCGTTTTCGCGCCTCCTAAGAATACACGTCGGGCGGGTATATCAAAGGTAGGAGACTCGCCGTGTGGGGCTTAAACGGAAAGATGTCAGCGTTAATCCGCGGGCGCTCTGTACATTCAACGCCGAGTACAGCACTCCAACAACAAGCTT
>NW_017132892.1:0-468 GCF_001652005.2 Ceratina calcarata | reverse complement strand
AGATCCAAGCGAACTCTGATAGAAATTTTGTGTACTACAGAATGAGAAGAACAGAGAAAATATGGAAGTGTTATTAAGAAATTGTTGCCTTAAACAGAATTTTGTTGAAACATCGAAATTTGAACGGGATAATGAAGTTGGCTTGGGGCGCGTTTACATAATTGCGAGACAAGCTTTCGTTGCAAGACGAAGGCAGGGGAGTATAATTTTTCTAACTTCTAGGTTAACAGCAGAGGAAGGTGGAAATAAATTATGCACCACGTAGCTTGACGATTATATTCAAATATACAGTGTGCACGTGGGCGTGAAACACGTTTGTAAGACTGCGAGTATACATTTCTCTACCGGTTTATTCTTCCCTTTGAGGCTTAGTCTTAAAAATTGAAATAACCATTTCCATAGAAAAATTCTGATTCTGAGAAACAGTTAAGAATAAAATTCTTATAATTCTTATTAATGACTGAAAGT
>NW_017132891.1:0-10629 GCF_001652005.2 Ceratina calcarata | reverse complement strand
CGCGTCGCGAGTCGCTCCCGCTTGAAATCGAGTTTTTCGCGGAAATTCGAGTGCGTGTTTCGCGATTTATGCTCGTATCGTTTTATATAGTGGAAGTGAAAGTGCAGAGTGAAAATTCCGGCGGAATTAGGCCGGAATTTGGGAAATTACGTTCTCTTTGATTTCAGAGCACGTGCTTGCATGTATAGACGCCATTGTTCGTTAGCCGTATTTTGGGAGCTGTTTCCGGGTCGGAGAGAAGGAAATATTGGGGAAGAAGATTAATATTTGTTCTGGGAAAACTTCTGGACGGCATAGGAATTGTTCGTTTTATGGATTCTTGGAGGATTCTCATTAAATTTGTGTTTAAAGTTCGAGGTGTGCGAGTGGTTCAGTGAGGACGCCATTTTGTCATTGCTTGCGTGTCTGCAAGTTTATATTGTGTTTTAAAAGGGATTCAGTGAAAAAGGGGAGTGTGGTCATATCGGTTAATCTATTAGAAAGTGCTAGAGTGTGAATAGATTGAGGATTTATTAAGGATTTCTATTATTTTCTATGTAAAAGTTCCGAGGTGGCGATTTGAAAGAGCGCGTGCGCGAAGTGGTATAGGGTCGTTGTGTTAAAGGTTGTCTCTAGTGATGGGAGTAGTGACTGTCGAAGCAAGCGGGTTTTTGGTTAATTTATAATTTTTAGGAGCTTAGTCTCTGAATAGTGTTCTTAATTTTTAGTTGATTAGTTAGATTACAGTTGGTTTTATTGATTTGTTGTTGAATGTGTGGCTAGTGAATTGATGAGGGCGCCATCTCTGAGCAGTAGGTTGAACCTTGATGTTGTCTGTCTTATTTCATTGACACGGTCTTGTTAGTATCGGGGCGCTAGTGTGTGAATAAAGGGAGGTTATATAAAGTTTAGTTAGAGTTGTCAAACTTAGTGGGAGGTCTGTTTTGATTTGAACAAAATTTATGATAGCGGGGAAAGTGAGAGTGAATCGTGGATTGATTATTGTGGCAGAGGTGATCGAAAATTTTGGTTATAGGAAAATTTGATAGTAATGTAAAAAGGGATTTGTAGTGCTACATAACCTTACTTCTTGATTTGACAGTTCGGGAGTGTTTGATTTTGAATATTTGACAGGTGAGGTGTTAGACTGGGTTATTGAATAATTAGGGGTACGGCGTATGATGTTTGGTTCGATTAAGTAATTATCTGGTATTGTTATTTTGACGAGTACTAGGGAGTAGTTGTTAATTGATTACTGGTGCTTTTTGTGGGGTATTCGTGATTCTTCTTTGAATAAATCCTGATGTATAAGTTACGGAAAGTGACTTATAAAATTTAGAAAGACTTCTCTATTCTGCGTTATTGCAGTTTGTTTGAGTTCTCTTGAATTCACGAGTGTATCACTCGTTAACTGATACAGCGAGTGTGCCACTCGCATTTTAAAAGAAAGGCACAACGAGGGTATCACTCGTAAAACGGATACATAAAGAAATAAGAAAAGAGCCTTTGGCCAAGAAGTGCTATATGCCATTGTGTCGCAAAAGAAAAGAAGCGACCGGGGGTACCTCCCGAAACCCAGGTACTACGAGAAGTATCACTCGTATATCAAACGATACATATTATCGGTCCGTTACGGATCATGAAAATATTTTTATGAATATTGATTTATGATAAAGGAGTTTGTTTTTGGGGGAGTTTATGCCTTTTTTAGAAACAATCATTTATTGGGAGAGCGGCGGAAAGTGAACGGAACTGTTTGTGTTCTTGGGAAGCTTGCTGATGGGATAATTGCTGAGGAATTAGGAATATTTTCTACCGAGGTGAATCAACATAGAAAGAACTGGTGAACGGACTAAAGTGGGAACATTCTCTGCAAGGAAGAGGGTAGCTGCTGTGGAGAAGAAACAATTGGAATATTATTGTTAATAGGAATTAGATGTTTTATAATTGAATATATTGTAAGAGGAGTGTAGTAATAAGTATTACTGTGTATTAATAGATAAGTTTATCGATCTTGTAACTGGTTTAGTTTCGTACTGCGAGAATGTATGTATTAATTGTATGCTGAACGGTATGCATTTGATTGAGTTGAATCTGTTATTAATGAAATAAGGTTTATTTGTTATTATTATTATTAAGGAAACTTTGTATGAGACTTTTAAGATTTTTATAATAAGAGAATAAGCTACAGTAAATAGTTTTGATATATAAGTATTAGGAATTTCATTTAAAGAATTGGGATACGGCTCATTTGATATATAGTTGTTAAAATTGAAGTTTAGGTATAATTGTTGTAGTTATATTGTGCTTTATGATCTTTAATTCGATGAGAGTGGTACTTATCTATTGATTTGATTTGGCTTAATACCAAATTAATATTACTAATATTTAGTTATACGAAAGAAAGGAAAAGCAAGGAGAACTGTGAACTAAGACTGTATTTCGTTATTGTTATTGAGTGCTGAATGATTTGTATGGTTTTTGGTGTGTTTGTTATGGATCTTAACTCAGGTTTTACTATCATGAAATATATGATTGAATACACTGCCTGATTTTGCCTTTCTAAAGAAAGTAGGAGAGTAAAGTTTGTTATATTGAATATATATAGCTATTTANTGGAGTTTTTTTATTAATTCTTTTGATTTATTTTGCTTGTTGATAATTGTCTAAAATTTTGTCTTTATTTAATTAAGTATGAAATGATAGAGAAGGGCTTGTAAAGGTTTGATATTAATTGATGATTGTGTAAGCTGTAAGAAATTGTTGGTGTGTGGTTTATGTTTACTGCTGCATTTTGTCATTAAGAAGATTCTGATATTTTTAATTTATAATTGGCTGGGTTTTGATAAAGATTGGAAAATATATAGGGATTATTATACACATATATTGTATTTTGGTTGTGAGTATTAAGATGAAGCTGAACTGAGGTTCAGTTGATTAAGATTTTACAAAATTTTTGGTTGGTTTATTGTTAATGAGCTGGGTGTTCTGTAAAGGGATTGGATTCTACATTATTGTTACCTTGTCTTGATTTGACTATTGTTGATGCAGGCATATTTCAGTTTTGGTAAAAAGAGGAAATAGTTTCATAAATAAAGACTTGCGTGTGCTGGTCCTTATTAATTGTTAATTAGTTTGCTCAGATTTGCTTGTGAACGATATAAAAGGGAGAGGAAGTAAAAAGAAAATTTTTTCTGTCTATGGTCGTTAGCAGGATGTTTAGTCGAATGTAAACTGTTTTACATATGTAGAAAGCCCAATATGAAGTGTTTGGGGCTATGACACGATTATTATTTGGAAAATTTTAAAGAAAATATTTCTAATTGAACGAAGGAAGTTTTGTTTTAGGATAGCACTTTTATTTTTGGAAGAGGTTGTTTTTCTAATTATTTGATCCTTTGGGTTGTTCTGATTTATTTAATCTTAATAATAATCGGTTTATTCATTTGTTAATTGTTAAGCGATAAAAAGAAGGCATATAATGGATAAAATTTGAGTTAGTTGTTTCTTGATGGAAGTTGATTACTTGTCAAGGATCTAGTCACGTTTTGTAAAAAATCTTTGTACTTTCTTTTATTATTAGTTGAGAATTTTTAGTATAAAAAGGGTATTGTGTATGGTGTCTAGCTAGATGTTTAATGAACGGGCTCTTTATAATCATTGGAGCAGAATATAGAATAAATCGGGTTCATTTGGATAAGGAGGGATTCAGTTATAGTCGGTGAAACGCATGGAAAGGAAGGAAGTTTGGACAGTCGATATAGTAGTTTGATTTGGTACGAGTTTGAGAGAGTAGGAGTGTGATGGGATAAGAGATGGTTAGGTAGGTTTCTAAGTAGACTGTGTTTGGTTTCTTACCGTTGTTGGATAAGGCTTTGAATGTGGAGTAATACTGGTTGAGGTAGTACAAGGGGTTACGGTATTAGAATATTGAGAATAAAAGAAAAAGATTTAAATATAATTAATCTAGATTTGTGTTGCCTTTTAAGGAAGTGAAAGGTGAAGGAGAATCTTGAGATCAGATCTATAGGGGATACTGTAGGAACCTAGCGGTTGTTCGCGGCTTTATTGAACCTAAAATAAAGTCATCTTTTGTACGCTCTTTTCATTAACAAGAGTTTTATGCTGTTAAGGATAGAGGAAGGGAGGGAATTTTGGAATGGTAAAGGTCAATGGACCGTAGTAGGATCGATATTGACTTTGTCTGCTCGAATTGGTTGCTGTCTGTCTAACTGAGGGAGATTTTATAAAAATTTGAATTTCCTTTTGTCCTTCTTGGAAAATTTTTGGTTCCGGTTTGACTGGCGGTTTTGCTTGATTTTCTTGGTGAGAATGGCTGGATACCTGAAATTTGTACAGATTAATTTACACAGGACAAGGGCAGCGGTAGGTGCATTGTCAAGTTTAATGGTGAAGGATGGAATTGATATAGCGTTGATTCAGGAGCCGTGGACGGTAAATGATAAGATAAAGGGCTTGGGAATGACAGGTAACGTTTTGTATAACTGTAATGATGGAAGGCCGAGAACATGTATAGTGCATACTGGTAGAATTAAGCCGGTGTTATTGCCGCAATTCAGTGACAGGGATATCACTACGGTTCTAATGGAAAAGAATAATGAACGCTCGCGTCTCTCAAAGTTAATCATTGTATCTGTATACATGCCGTATGACAGGAGGGATCCGGTATCAGAGAAATTGGATTTGCTGGTCGATTGGTGTGTTCAACAGGGGATCAGTATGCTGGTAGGAGCGGATGCGAATGCGTGTCATACTTTATGGGGAAGTTCGGTTATAAATAACAGAGGTTTGAAACTTTTGGATTTTATGAATATAAATGGGTTGACTTGGTTGAATGAAGGTTCGGTACCGACGTTTAGTACCTCGATTAGAGAGGAAACGCTAGATATTACGATGGTTTCGCTGGAGATTAGATCGGCATTAAGTCAATGGAAAGTTTTAGATGACCTATCGTTATCGGACCATAGATTTATCTCGTTTAAATTGTTGATAGAAGGAGTTCCTATCAATAGGATTGTTAGTGATAAGAAGTTGTTGAATGTTGAGAAGTTCTTGGATAGTCTGAAGGATAAGCTAAGGGAATCTCCTAAAGAGTATGGTACACCGCTACAGATTGACTCTTATGTGGAATATATTACGGACGCTATTATGAAAGCGGCAGACGAAGCTTTGGAAAAGAAGGTGAAAGGGTTCAATGGTAGATTGCCGTGGTGGAGTTCGAAGCTTCAGGATCTTAGTCGGAGGGGTAAAAGTTTGAAAAGAAAAGCTCGGAGAACGAGAAGAAGCGGGGATAAGCACAAGGCAAGAAGAGCGGAGTTGAGATTGAATAGGGAGATTCGTAAGGCGAAAAAGAGTTCGTGGAGAGGTTTTTGTAGTGGTTTGAAAAAGACGCAGGAAATTGCGAGGATAAATAGGGTATTGGAAAGAGTGGATCAGAATAGTTTGGGACTGTTAAGAAAACGGGATGGTATGATGACCAGAGATATTAGAGAAACGTTGGAAACCTTGATTATGGAACATTTTCCTGGAGCATTGAACATGATGGATATAGATGATAACGCTGGAGGTGAAAATACCTTGGGAATGAGACCAGTTAGACCGAATTGGAGTCTGGCGGCGAGTATTATCACGGAAGAGAGAATTGGTTGGGCAATAAGTACGTTGTTGCCGTATAAAGCACCTGGTCCTGATGGAGTTGTTCCCAGATATCTGAAAGTAGGAAAGAAGTTAATTTCAGAGCATTTGGTAAAAGTAATGAGATCTAGTTTAGCAATAGGTCATGTTCCTGCTTTATGGAGAAAGACGAAGGTTACTTTTATACCAAAGCCAGGAAAGTCGGATTATGCTTCTCCGAAATCTTTTAGACCGATCAGTCTTACCTCGTTTCTACTGAAAACGATGGAGAAGCAGATTGATAGATATTTTAAAGATGTGGTCCTGGTGTCGTCTCCGTTGTCTGATAGGCAGTATGCGTTCCGAGTTGGTTTCTCTGTAGAAGCAGCTTTACATGGTATTACTAGATGCTTTGAGGATGCGTTCTATGGGAGGCAATACGCTGTGGCCTGTTTTATGGATATTGAGGGAGCCTTCAATCAAACGCCTAAAGATATTTTTATTAAAGGAATGACAGATCATGGCGTAGATGTGACGGTGATCAGATGGGTTGACAAGATGTTGTCGGATAGATTGATTACTACGGAATTTGGGGGTATAACTGCTGGTGGACTAGCGAACAGGGGTTGTCCGCAGGGAGGTATCTTATCACCGGTACTGTGGTGTCTGGCAGTGGATTCGCTTTTGGAAAGATTGAGATTGAATGGATTTCAAGTTTGGGGATATGCTGATGACATTGCAGTGGTAGTGACGCACGAGGATGGAAGGATTGCTAAACGTTTGATGGGTTCTGCGCTGAGATTGGTGGAGGAATGGTGTGCAGAGACGAATCTCGGTTAATCCTACTAAAACGGAGTTACTGGTGGTAACGCGAAAAGTGAGGAAGCTGGATGTTCGAGGGATCAAATTAAATGGGATTCAACTTGTAAAATCAGAACAGGTAAAATATTTGGGTGTTACTTTTTCGTATAATCTTTCTTGGAGAATACAGGTAGAGAGGACGGTTAATAGAGCAAGGAAGAATTTGGCTACGATCAGTAGAATGGTTGGAAGTACTTGGGGCCTTACACCGGCGGCGGCTCACTGGATTTATAGTTGCATCATCTTACCGAGGTTGTTCTTCGGTGCGTTGATATGGTGGGAAGGTATACGAAACGTAAGGATTTGTAACAGATTGGAAAGTTTGCAGCATGTGGGTTTAAAAAGGATCTTGGGAGCGTTTCGAAGTTCTCCTATGAGAGCGATGGAAGCAATGTTGGCGATGCCGCCGCTTTCCTTTCGTATTGAAGAGGTGGCGATACGAACTGCGAAGTTGTTACGTGACTGGGGCAAATGGCAACCGACGGACAGAGGTCACTCGTCAATTTTAATAAAATGTATACCTGAAACAGAGAGAAATCTTTTAATGGTTTTGGAAGCTGCTACCGACAAGATCAGTCTGACGTTTTGCTTTGGGAAAAGATTTAGGACTATGATTCCTGGGAGAGACGAGTGGAAGAATGGTAAGCTGGAGGGATTTGCAAACTGGAATACATGGTTTACGGACGGTAGCAAGGATGAAGAAAATGCTACGGGTTGTGCATGGGTTTCGGAATCAACGGGTGAGAGTGGATCGGAATATTTAGGTAAATTTGCAACGGTATACCAGGCGGAGGTTGTAGCAGTATTGAGGTGTGCGGAAGGTTTAATCAGAAGTGGGATAAGAGGTGAAAATATTATTATATTTACGGATAGTGAATCAACGGTAAAGACTATGGAGAGATCGAGTTTCAGATCGGCAATTGCACTGGAGTGCTGTGAAATTTTAAATGAATTGGCACTGATTAATAGAAAGGTAGTTTTAAGTTGGTGTCCGGGACACAGAGGTGTTTCTGGTAACGAGGAAGCTGACAGATTGGCGAAGCTTGTAGTGAAGGAAGGTAGACCGGGGGTTGAACCTTGGTTACCGGTATCGTATGCAGGATTTAAATCGGAATTGAAGAAATTCTCACAATCACGACTGGCTAGCAGATGGTCCGAAACGACGACTTGCAGGCAGGGAAGAGAGATGATTGGTGAAATATGCATAGGTAAGGCAAAGATGATTTTGAAATTGAATAGAAATGATGCGAGAATTCTAACGTATGTCTTAACGGGACACGCTCCGTTGGGATATCATTTATATAGGATGGGAGTCCGGGAAAGTGGATTATGTTCTTGTGACACGGGTGAATTACATTCTGTGAAACATCTTCTTTCTCATTGTGATAAATTTGTTAGAAAAAGACGTGAGATTTTTGGTAGCTTAGACTTACAGGACCTTTCATTGGATTCAATACCTTATGAGAAATTGATAAGATTTTTCAAGGCTATTGATCAATGGGATAGAGTTGCAGGTATTGTTGTTTAATTAAGAGAAATAAGAATTTATTTCAGGAAGTTTCTATGGAGTTTTCCGATCAGTCTAAGAGGGATGGTGGAACTGCTTTTTCTGGCTGGGAAATCGGGATTTAAGAAGTTGTTGGAGACTATATATAGTTTGTTGTTAAAATAAAGGGAGTAGGAGGTGACTTGGTATGTATAATTAAGGAAAGATCTTGGGTTGAGGTGATAAAAGTAACGGTTTTTGGGCATGTTGTATAAATTAAAGGATATATTTAATCAGGCTTACGAAATAATTGTATAGATTACCTTTTAATTAGGAGTTTTCTTCTATTTTTAGTTTCATTCGAGTACCTCTGGACAGTTGTTCCTCTTTTTATTTATTAACAACAATGAGCTGTTAGTTAACCTTCCCTGGCAGGTCTATTTCATGTAGGAGTTTTGTTTCATTCGAAACGTCTGAAAGAAAGAGATGATTAGTCTTGTGGAAAATTTGGGCAATAAATGATATTTAAATTGAGCGGTTGGTGTTATCCTTGTCTAAACTAGAACGCGGGGTCAGTAAACTAGGGCGATAAGTTGGTGGATTTCCTAGTGACGTTTGTAGGTTATGTGGTTAGCAATAGTTTGAAGGGGAGCAGGTAGATGAAAGGAGGATACAGAGGGCGCTTGGTTGGGTGCGCGAAAATTGAATCTGGGGATCGTAGATTTAATTGGTTAATTATTTTTAATAAGATAAAGAGTGTCAATGAAATGAGTATTGGTTTAGGAAGGGAGAGATGGTTAATGATTGGAAATGTCGAAGATGATAAGTGTTGGTTGGTAATATGGTATTAAAATAAGAGTATACGGTATTATGGAATTTTTGAATGTTCTATAATAGTTTAACGGTGTTTAATTGTTGTCTATTATAAGGGAATTGAAGAATCGTTTGTCATTCAAGGAGACCTGATTTGAAACTATTAATTTAGAAGGAAAAGTTTTTAATTCTTCTGGTGGTGATAATAATATGCATTTGAAATAGTTCTTTGAAATTGTTGTTAAGTTTAACTGTAATTAGTTAATAACATTAAAGTTTCTTAGATTTGTGAATCTAGTTAAGAATTAACTCAGATTGGGATAATAATAATAATAATAATTATGTTTATTAAGTTATATTAATCTATCTTTTTATTCAATAATAATTATATGATCAGTTAGATGAATTATTGAGGAGGAGCCATTTAAACGGGAGGTATAGTAGAGTTGATTAATTATTTAATTGGTATTCGTATTGAGAGGGAGGAGTTTGATTGAAATTGTTATCAAAGAGGTTTGATATTTTATTTGGAAATCCTTTTACGTGCTTTTTTGGGATTTGGAACCACGGTACTTTTATACCCGGTCGTTGGTATTAACAGTTATAATTTAAAGGGAGGTTTGTTTTTAAAAATATTACGGATTTTTGTATAATGGTTCACAAATGTGATTCTGTCGAGTTTTTCTCTGAGGCAGGATGCCGTTTTGGTCAAGGTCTGACCGTCTGTATTTTGACCAGGTATGAGCTAGAGGGTTAAGGCATTGGGGGTCTGTCATAGCGGACAATAGGATTGTAAAGAGGGGATTGAATTATCTGCTGGACGCTTGTTTTTTGCGAAGGATTTTGTTCTTCAAATATTGGAGTCGTTGTAGATGACGTATTCCTAATCTATTTGATTATTTAGTTTTTCTTGGGTTTAAAGAAAGGGAAATTATTTAGATAAGGCAGGAGGGAGAGTTGTTAATTTGAATGATGTCTGGGTTTAATTAATTTTATTAAGGAATTTTTAAAGTTATATGAGGGAAACTTTTATGTATAATATTCTGTTGACTGCTTTATCGGTGAAGGAAGAATAGTTGAGGTTTGAATAAGACCATTATATGAAGGGAGATGCATTATTGCAATGAGAGGACTAGGATTGGAGGAGTTTGTTAAAGGAAAACTTTTTAAAAAATGAATTTCCACTTAATGGAATAGTAGTGGGAATTTTGGATAATGAATAGTATGGAATTTTTATTAATAATAAGTTTATTAATTAGGGGATGTTGGTAATCAAGGTATCGTGAGATGTAAGGAGATGGAGAACAGATTTAGCTCGAATATAATTAATAGGGAACTTTTCAGAGAACTGGGGGAGACTTTAATGAATGAATCAGAAGAATAAGATTAACATATGAATTAGGGAACATGAGGGTTTGTAATGAGTTTTAGAGATGGTGGAGCGTTCTTTGATACTAATGTTTAACAATTGGTCGATAGGATTCTTGAGATTTGTTTGTTATTGTATAATGGGGGTGAAATAAGGGAAAGATTTTTTCTTTTGAATTATGTGTTTCATCTGGAGTGCCAGGATTTAGCTGAAGGTCTGAAATTGGTAAAAAGGAAGGATCGGTTAGAAACGGTAAATGTGAGATGGCAAGGGCAGGTATGGTATGACTCTTGAAAAACTGGAAAAGATGTTTGCGTGATTTATGATGGGTCTGTATATTTTGAGGAGAAACTTAGTATGTTCGGGGAAAATTTATATGTTTTTCTTAATTTATTAGTAGTGAACGGGTTTGTTGATGTACCAAGTTTGTTTTTGTTTAGAAATAAAGTTGGAAGAGGCTTACTAGGTGATATCTCATTATATGAGA
>NW_017132890.1:0-468 GCF_001652005.2 Ceratina calcarata | reverse complement strand
TAACCGTCTTCAACAGCGAGCAGCTCTTTACGGGCATGTACCTAACCCCGATGATAACCAGCAGACAACGGAGATAGGTCCTGCCGGACGTTGCTCTAGATGCCATCCGCCCAGAGATAGGCATATCGTGCATCGCTCAGGTCACGTTGCGCCTAAGCTTGATGTTCATCCAGCCATTGCGCCTTCAGCTAACTGAGGGTGCTGACTGAGAGCCCGTAAGCGTCTTGGATAAACAAACCCGCTAGAGCTTCGTGAAAATCGCCGATAGTAATCCCGCGCAGGTACAGCTACGGCAGCAACTCTTCCACAGATTTAGCCCAACTTCAGCTAGGGAGGTAGCAAGACGCTGTTGAAACGTATGCCGTTACCACTGCAATCCCTGAGCTTAGGCACTGTAACACTAATATCACCGATGTCGGGCTGAATACGGTGTTCAGACAGAAACCCCGTTAGCCCCGCCTGCCGACT
>NW_017132889.1:0-468 GCF_001652005.2 Ceratina calcarata | reverse complement strand
GTTACGCAGATGTTCTACGTCTCCTTTTGTCTATTGAATCATCTTTGTTTCCTTTACGACGTTGGTTCGTACGTTCAGATTTTCTCCTCCTTCGTTTGTCCTTGTTGCCCGTGGCATTTCTTTGGCAATGGTTATCATTCATTTCGTATCCGATATTACGTTGTTCATTTGTTTTATCTCTTCTCGCGAATCTTGTTTCCATTCTTCGATCCGCCATTTTCGTGGGAGGGACGAATCCTCCCCTTTCTTTTGCCCCAGATGTTGGTTCAAAGCTCTGGCCGTTTTGATCGTCCTCGTCTCTTCCTTAACACTGAAAGGAACTTTCTCCACAAACGTTCTCGTTATTAACATTTCCCTTTATGAACATTTACTAATCAGTATCATCTTCTTACCTCGCTAATAATAATTCGTATACTGAGACCTCTCTCTTATTCTGTGGCCTTTTTATATAGTCTGTCTATTGCAGTG
>NW_017132888.1:0-468 GCF_001652005.2 Ceratina calcarata | reverse complement strand
GTATTCTATTTTGAACAAAAACCTGCAATCTACTCATTATTTTTGAGTAAGTCTCATTTTTTCTGAACGTGTTTCATTGATTGAAGTGAGTGAGCGTATCTCTGCAATTTCTGATAGGAATGTGACCGGGTTATTGTGTCCCGAAGGTACCTCGAAGTGTAATCGTCACGAACGACAAAAATGCTATAACAAACTCATGTATGTGCGTAAACGTAAATCGTGTTTCAAACTGATTGCATAATGTTACTGCGGTAGTGTATTTAAAAATAGAATGATTAGTAAACACTGGCCTGGTTAATTCGACGTAATCACGTACTCTTTTAACCCTTTCGCCACGACCACGTGGATTACTTTCCACTGATCTTACTCTTTACCATAAAAAAAAAGACATACAAAACTTTATTGATTATCTTACTATTATTAGTGAACCTCCAAGGCAATTCAGTGATGATTTCTGATTATCTGCGA
>NW_017132887.1:0-468 GCF_001652005.2 Ceratina calcarata | reverse complement strand
TACATCGCAATGGCGAGTCCTTAACCAAGAGACCCTCTCTGATCACTTATATACATATAAGTTTTTTATACCTAGCTTTGCATAGGAAAAGAGTTACTAACAATATCTTCCCGAGGTGGAATACAAAATCGTTTAAAACAGACGTTTGTGATACAATTATAAAAGTAATTGAATGGTGTGATAAATAATCACGACATTCTGCGCTCTACAAAAAGATAAAGAACATTAAACCAACTATCTATTATTTGCAATGACAAAAAACTCACGCTCTGGTAGACTCCCCCCTCAAAACTGGTGGATGCGAGAAATAGGCCACCTGCGGCTGAAATGCACAAAAGCTAGGAGAACGTGGCAACGCCTTAAAAAGAAGAGGAACACTTCTATTCCTCTGCTGTCGTCTGCTGAGTCAATTTACTGGTCTGACAAGAAACAACTAAAACTCGCGATCCGTGATGCTAAAAATAGCTG
>NW_017132886.1:0-468 GCF_001652005.2 Ceratina calcarata | reverse complement strand
GAAATATTACGTTTGTAATCTATTTCGGTGCTTGCGGCCGCTCGTTTCGACGCTGAAAAACGGAAGATTACAACTCAGTCATTTCCCCTCGTCGTCGCGGCTTCGTCGTTTCAAACGGTTTCCTACTCCGGCCAGATATCAAAGACGCGTTCCCGTTCTCGAGAAAAGTGCGCGGCCCCCCCGTCTCCCGGCCGCCCGTGGAAATTTCATGAAGATTTAGAGAGTCGCGGAAATTGAAGGAATTGCTGTTTTCAACGGTCTTCGACGCTGCGCCTCTTCCTTCCCCTCTAATAGCGATGCCGCAATTTCTGCTACACGGGGAAATGTCGCGCGGACCTGACTCGCTCGTTAAATTTTACTCCAACACAATTCTATCGGCTTCAATTTATTCGCTTCTACCAATTAAGCGAGTAATTATAATAAAATAAAATATTTTAAGTCTTCCTGTAATTTTAGATTGAATTCCAT
>NW_017132885.1:0-468 GCF_001652005.2 Ceratina calcarata | reverse complement strand
GGCCTAAAATTTTCATCACGAGTCAGACTCGTCAAAATAGTGCAAGGGGTTAAACAACCTCAATCTACCATGCCTTCCATACCCACCTGACGATATCGCGACACATACCTTTCCACCGTTGTTATCGGGCATCCGAGGCGATCAGAGATTTCTCTCGTTGAATATTCTTCCTTGGACAAGGTGACTACCTGCGTTTTTCTGATTAAACGAGCTTCTCTTTTGTTAGTTGTCATTTTTTGAATTGTCTGAATGCGTATTGTTTAACTGCTTGATTGCAAAGCGCTAAATAATCACGTCTAAAGGGTGGCAGCATTGTGTTGCAAATTAAACAACACAAATGTTCAATCTCATGCAATGTCAATTAGAAATGTAATAAGCATAATAATTACGTGACATAAAACAATATTTTTCAATATTTTCGCATCGTAAACTTCATAAGTGACACACGCGTGAGATAATATACTCGAT
>NW_017132884.1:0-468 GCF_001652005.2 Ceratina calcarata | reverse complement strand
TAGTATACTAGCATCGTTTAAGTATATAACTTATACATCCTTGAGAGCTACGTATAATTATGATAGTATTATTGTATCTGCCTATGAATAGAAAGGTGCTTTAAAGGCATAGTAAATTCCCAGCCGGACGGAAGCATTGCGTCATCGTGCAATACCGGACGTATTCCATCGTGAATACGTTTGCGTTTCACTGGACGATTGCGTTGCTCGTTCTTCCCATAACTTATTGGTAATTTTCTCAATCCCTGTCGAACCGCGTCATTGACCTCCGATCACAACGTCGTGTATGCATTATTACTCAATTTTGCCAATCGAAATACTACTTTTAATTAAACAGTTTATAATAATTGCATTCTCATATTTTATTAGCGATAATCGTTCGAAATGTCGCAGCCAAATACCTGCCGATGTCTCAAAACTAGTATAAGATATTGAAATGGGAGGTTCCTGACGTAATTTTAAACAACA
>NW_017132883.1:0-468 GCF_001652005.2 Ceratina calcarata | reverse complement strand
GAAGCAAAAAGAAGACATAAACTAAAAATAATTAACATTGCGAAAGTAACAGCAATCGCGGCAGGAAGAGAACATTAGGTGCAGGTCATTGACCTGTTGTAAACACTAGCTGTGGCCGACCATCTGTTCTACCAGCTCTTTTAAGCTGTTGCTTCTTTAAGCAGAAACGGAACGACGGTTTGGAACGACGTGTTCGTCTCGTTCGTCAAAGGGTTTCGAATACTGGCGAATCAAACCCAACGTTGAGATAGTTTCCATAAGGAAACTCAACGTTCGAGCAGCATTGTGTCTGCAGCCGTTTCATTTCCTTGAAGGACAGGGTCCGGCGTCGAGCGCGGCGATTGTTCGTTTCGCGAACGAATTTAAAACCGTTCAGCTCTCACAAGAGAATTAGAGAAATCTATTCTCTCCTTGAGCATAGGAGGTGTTAAGTATCTTCATAGACTGTGTATATTTCTATTCCAATAT
>NW_017132882.1:0-468 GCF_001652005.2 Ceratina calcarata | reverse complement strand
CTAACCGACATCCTTAAAAAACGAAAATCCTGTTGTTACATTCACTGTCTTTACATGCATGATCACGACAATCTGGGAGACTCGATGATCTGAAAACCTTAGCCAACCGCAACACGACCCTTGAATTAATAAACAAAACTACAGAAAATTCAAATGCCGGGAATCTGGACCGTTAAAAATCAGAGACAAAACGATAAACTAGGGTACAAGGAAAAACAAAACACGAAAGGTTAGTCTACATAATTAATAATAGTAAGAAAATCCTTTATTCAATTTTCTGAACATTATTTTACAAGACATACGAAAACAAAACCGACACTATAGTCCTAGCTAAGAACGGAGAGGCAGTCCCGGTCTCCTGACCGGGAAAACGACGAAAGATAAGAGAAACATCTGATTAAAACCTGTAAATAAAAAAGTAGAAATATGACATTAATCCGATTTCCTTTCACGACCTGAGATACAGAT
>NW_017132881.1:0-468 GCF_001652005.2 Ceratina calcarata | reverse complement strand
GAAGAAAACTCTGAATTAATCAGGAGAAATACTTACCTTCGAATATTCGAACACGAATATTTTATGAGATTCGATTTTCTAATTCCCTCGGTGCTTTAAATCTTTATGAACACAAGTCACCCTATTATATGTATTCTGCTAAGATAGCCAACCGTGAATCTTGTATAAGTCATTGAATTCTGGACCAGAATAATGCATGGGGAAATTGATTAAAGTAACTGCATTGTGAATTATATTTATTTTTAACATTTATTACGCATACTTTATCGTACATTATTTTTATAAAACAATACTGAAAGAGACTTAAAGAAATATAAGAACAAGTTTATATAAATCCTCTTAATATGAATTTACAAAATAATTCAAGCTTATCGTAATAGAAGAAGACAATAATGGATTCCCAGATTTAATTTCAATTCACATACCGAGAATACCTTAAATATCTGCAGATTTTATAGATTCACAGGG
>NW_017132880.1:12453-13167 GCF_001652005.2 Ceratina calcarata | reverse complement strand
AGAATTGCTGTTTTAAACGCTATGTCCAGGGGCCGCGATTGGAAGACGAGGCTAAGTCGCTGGGATCCCTTCAGGAGGAACATCTGTGGCAAGGTGAACGAAATGAAAAGGACAAATCAATCAGTTCTCATTCCGTGGTCGCAGCTTTAAGCCGGTGACGTCACGTTTACTCTCACCGCGTGCAGAAGGCGGAGAAAGGGAAGATTCGGCGACGCCAGCATCTTTCACTTCTGATGACGGTGTAGGTTCGCCGGTGGTTGATGACGCGGCACATGGGTTATATCCGTTCGTACCTACATACGCAGACCCGCGCATCTTCTACACGTGCAACGCGACTGGCCATCCGCGTGTGTACAGGATGCCCGCGCACGATTCATATTCACCCGAATAAGAATAAACGAATGAACGAAACCTGCACGCGGAACTAAGAAGATCACGGAGACGGCCACCTTGACCCAGTCACCGTCGACGATCCACGTTGAATGGCCGCGTCGAATCCCGGGCAACCCTTCGTTTAAATATGTCGTCTCTTTCATGATTTCATATTCTCCGTTCGTTGACCAGAGTCGAGCAATCAGAATCCAGAGCCACCTAAAAGAGGTGTCTTTTTTTTATTATCAAAAATTAATGTCGAACACGTCTTCCTTATTTTCTATTATTTCTTCTATTAGTTCTTCTATTATTTTTAATAATCGAGATTTTAGTTTGTATAAA
>NW_017132880.1:10986-11825 GCF_001652005.2 Ceratina calcarata | reverse complement strand
CGAGTTAAAATTATATAATTAGATATTATAATTAGAATTATATGTATAAATAGGAAACATCGATTTTTTAAATCATTTCATTTTTTATAATCCTGAAATATTTCGATACGTCGATTCCATTCACTGTTTTGTCAACGCAATAGCCACGTTACGAGTCTCGATGCGTGTTGCCTTGAAAGAATAGAGCAAACGGTAGATTCGATCGATATTTTTTCTTCTATTCGACGTCGTTGGTCATTGCGTGAAACATACGCTGGACCTTACGGCCGGTTTCCGCCAGCAAAGGGGATAAGGGAACGACTAGTTCCTTCCTAGGCGTACACCAGCGGTGATTTAGTGAGATCCGATTTGCGAGTGGAGTCCAGACGCCGATCAGCTGACCCATAAATATTACCTATTTTTTTTTTTTTATGCTCGTATGTATAGAGAGTCGAACCAGAAGCGTGTGCAACGTTCGTTTTTCTATCGAACGAGGGAAAGTAACATCTGATCACAGGAGTTACATTTCTCTTCTAACGTTCCCCAAGATTTTTTTCAATCCCACCAGGAATTAGAATATATGACGCTGTTCTCTTGAATACTCCACTTTTTTTTTCTTCACTTTTACAAATGTAAAAAAATATAAAATTGTTATATGTATTTGTTATATTAAAATTGTTATATTGTGATAACTCAACGTAACACTAGATAAGGAAAAAATAAGCAACAATTGACTGAAGCAATTTAGAGATTCATATATGAATTTTAACTTCAATTTAGAGATTCATGTATGAATTTTAACTTCAATTTAGAGATTCATACTATATGAACTTTAACTTCAATTTAGAGATTCATATATG
>NW_017132880.1:4602-6320 GCF_001652005.2 Ceratina calcarata | reverse complement strand
AAAGTGGTCTAAGTAAAAATTTAAAAAAAAAATCAATTCATCGCGTGGACAAAATCATGTCGTGTGAAATAAATGATAAATTCATTTTTTTTTTAATTTCGACTTAGACCACTTTCATAATTATGGGCACATTTGAAACCCGCGAAGCAGGTAATTTAACAGTAGGGAGTTCCCCTCCAGCTTCGATTCGATTTCGAGATCACTTCCGGCATAAAACCCTGAGGCCTGTTTTTGCGTTTTACGCATTTGCCTAAACGTAAAAGTCTACAGCACTGATTTTTTTGGCTACCAACGCTTCGGGGACGTACGGAACCGGTCCGACTACTGCGGGTCCACCGGAATGACCGAATTTGAAATCGTGGGTGGACCATATTCTCAGGAGAGAGCTCGGCGGTGCGCGTTGCTCGAAACGACGAGGTGGCCGCGGGGGTGGGTGACCAGGGGGTAGCATTTCTCGCGCCGTCGCTCTCCATGAGGTTCCCATGGCACGGGGAATACCTATCCAGTTGTAGGGTCGGCCTCGTACTCCTCGTTGGAATCGAGGTTCCTGGCTCCGCCTACTCACGATACAACCTTCAACCGTCGCACACCCCCAATGGCCAGTTATTATTATCATTGTCTGCCCTTCCACCCCTCGGCGTCCTCTTCCTCCTCCGGCCACCTCCGGAGGACGTTCCTCCGGCCACGTCCAAGTCGCTCTATACGTCTTTTTGCCAAGCTACGTGGTAAAAGCGTACATCGTGTAAACACGCGGGGCCCAAAACTGGCTCTCCGCGTTTATCTCGACGACACGTGTCGCAGGGCAACGTTGCACACGGTTTTAAGTTATATTTTGTAAGTTCCGTGCCACGCTTAATATTATGTACTTGAGGAACCTCTGAAACCGGCAGCGGTTCTCGTCGAAATAAAAAGGAATTATTCTGTCAGCAAGAATTTGCATTGTGGGGTAAAAAAATACTGCAGGAGGCTGGTTAACCCATTCGCTGCCAAGGACGAGTATACTCGTCTTTGGCAGGATGTCACGCATTGCCAGGACGAGTATACTCGTCCTGCTTTAAATATATTATAACATGCAGGCTGTTTTGAAGGCCCATTGCCAACGACGAGTATACTCGTCTTTGGCAGGATGTCACGCATTGCCAGGACGAGTATACTCGTCCTGCTTTAAATATATTATAACATGCAGGCTCTTTTGAAGGCCCATTGCCAACGACGAGTATACTCGTCTTTGGCAGGATGTCACGCATTGCCAGGACGAGTATACTCGTCCTGCTTTAAATATATTATAACATGCAGGCTCTTTTGAAGGCCCATTGCCAACGACGAGTATACTCGTCTTTGGCAGGGTGTCACGCATTGCCAGGACGAGTATACTCGCCTTTGGCAGGATGTCACGCATTGCCAGGACGAGTATACTCGTCCTGCTTTAAATATATTATAACATGCAGGCTCTTTTGAAGGCCCATTGCCAACGACGAGTATACTCGTCTTTGGCAGGGTGTCACGCATTGCCAGGACGAGTATACTCGTCCTGCTTTAAATATATTATAACATGCAGGCTCTTTTGAAGGCCCATTGCCAACGACGAGTATACTCGTCTTTGGCAGGATGTCACGCATTGCCAGGACGAGTATACTCGTCCTGCTTTAAATATATTATAACATGCAGGCTCTTTTGAAGGCCCATTGCCAACGACGAGTATACTCGTCTTTGGCAGG
>NW_017132880.1:1873-3085 GCF_001652005.2 Ceratina calcarata | reverse complement strand
CAAAAAAATCATCATAAATTCACGATTCAAAAAAATCATCATAAATTCACGATTCAAAAAAATCATCATTAATGAACGTCTTCAGGCTTCGTGTCTTCTACGTCGTTTCCAGATTCCAACGAAAAGAAACCAAAAGCAATACACGCGTGCCCGACCCCTGTTGATCGGCCGCGAAAATTTACGAGACCAAGTCCCGTACCGATTTTGCGTAAAGATTACTACCCAACGTACCGTAGACTTGCACTCGATTAGCATAACAACGCGTAGTCCGAGAAGTAGTTTGTTGCTCGCGTTCCAGCCTCGCGTGTGTCGGAACGACGACGACCACCACGACGACGACGACGACCGAGGGTTAGAAGCGCGAGGGGTGGCCGGCTGTCAGGCAGTATTTTTTATCTAGTCACGGTCAACTGGCTGATCGGCTCACCCGCCCATTATTAGCGCAGCACACAAACCTCGCTCCGGGGTCGTGGCTGGCCATAGTGAACGCTTGCGTGTGCACATACAACGCTTCTCTGCGTGTATACGTATCTACGTGGTCAGAAAGAGAGAGAGAGAGAGAGAGAGAGAGAGAGAGAGAGAGTGAGGGATAGAAAATGAGATAGAGTGTAAGAAAAAGGGGGAGAGGAGACCCCTGGCCGTCTACGTAAGGTCGGTAGCTTATAGGCCACCTAGCCTCGAAGCAATAGCCGACCGTGTTCCTCGAGGGGTGGACACCCCTTTTGCCTTCTTCCATCCCCAAGGTTTTATCTTTTTAGTATTATTGCGCGATCGCCGCATCCTCCTTCTAGAAATCCCCCCCCCTCCCCCTCGATCCTCCCTCACCCTCCCCGTCGGGTCGAAGGACATCGGGAAAAAGAAAGTGGCAGTGGGTGGAAGCGTTCGCAGAGGGATGAAGCAAGGAACTGATGCTCCGATCTACGAACAACTGGCCGTTCGCCGTTGCGGCGAACAACGTCCTCATTAGCATACGAACGGCTCGTGACCATTGCAGGTTGTTCGCCGATAGGAACGATCCCATTCGTTCGCATCCAGAATAGATGATCGCTCGATTTACGTTTAACGGAATTATGCACTCGTGCTTTGATCGATCGCATTACCAATAATGTGTCACTCGATGTACATAGGAAATTCAAGTCGTCGAACTTCGCAACGTTAACAATGCTATCTTTGAACTCTTGGAAAATGTCTTTTTAACACTAGAAAGACTGA
>NW_017132880.1:0-742 GCF_001652005.2 Ceratina calcarata | reverse complement strand
AGAGACACAATCTTTCAGAAAATAGGATAAGGGTTTGCTTTCTGTTTTTTAGTTTAGTGACAATATATATTTTAGAATAAGTAAAAAATTTGATTCACGCTTTCTGGTATCTGCGATAAATGTGTTCCACGTTTCCATCGAGTTACGAAACGTTACGAGCGAGCACCAGTCAAGACAGGGTTTAATCTTGTCACGGAACTCGGGGAAAATCGTCGTTCGTATGACGAAGTGTAGGAGGAATAATAGCCGGCAGATAAATAAAGACAGAAGGCTCGAGAGGCATCAAGGAGGAAGTTGTTCAGAACAAGAAGGATGCCCGAGGCGTTTTATGGGTGTCGATGATGTCACAGATTCGAGCCATAAAAAGAAATTTACTAGTCCGGAGCGACCGGTCTTTCCTCTGAAACGATACATTCCAAGCATTTTCCCTTTCCCTCTCGACGGTGGAAAAACTTGGCGATTTTAGGCACAGGATTTTTGCCCAATTTCGTCTTTAAAGAACGATTAAATATACAGGGTGGCTCTCCTAATAAGACATATTCAAATAAGTTGTATTTGTTGTATGGCAACCATTTTTAAACAAATATCATCTTTGTGAACTGTACTTTTAGAAATTCATTTGTAACAATTTTGCAATAACATTGTTTGAAATATTGCGATCTTGCAATACAATTTTGCAACGTTTGTGCAATATTGAGTGCTGTTGGTATTTCAAGTCGCCATGTTAAAATTTTTACCCTTT
>NW_017132879.1:0-468 GCF_001652005.2 Ceratina calcarata | reverse complement strand
GTTCATAGATGATTCGAAAAATTTCGATCATTAATGATGAAAAAGGTTTTAATAGATAATATAAAATATTTGATTCACCAAAGATTTAAGCAAATGGTTTACAGATGATGTTAATAAGAAAATGGCGATTGTGTTTGCACCTTATTCGGTCAAGGAGAGTATGCCATTAGTTAGTTAGACAGGAAAGTCTCGCGTTACGCCGACACTTTAATTGACTTTCGAGAGCTTCGAAATTCCTGTTCTACGTGTTGCTTCAATCACGTAAAAAGAACAGAGGTGGGAATGGCGTCGAAATTTCGATGGCTATATTTAGTTACCGAGTCACGAGAGCGGCTCGCATTCTTTCGTATAGTTGGTCCTGAAATTTTTATTTCTTCGTATACGTCTTTATTTACAAGCGATCCAATATTTTAAATGAATTTCAATATCTGAAAATTATACTGATATCCGTTTTGACAAGACGTAGAC
>NW_017132878.1:0-468 GCF_001652005.2 Ceratina calcarata | reverse complement strand
TATTGTCGTATGGTTTCATTCTGTTCCTGAGCTGCTAGTTCCTTGGCTTGTCTCTGAATATCTTCCAAGGCCAGTAGGTTGGAATCTGAATATTCTGCTCCTGCTGTGTCGGTCTTTTCCTGATGTTCCTTAATTATTTGGACGTGATCTGATGTTAATTCTGGGAGGATACTGGATGTGTTTAACCTGATCGATGGGCTGACGGATTGTTCCCGTGCCGCCGTTATTGTTTCTTGCGTTAATAATTTTACATTGTCGAATTTTGCCTCGCAGCCTCCACTGATTTATACAATGCCCGCTCCTTGAATCTGTTCGAATCTTGCGGATTTTTTGTTACAGATTATTCGCATGTGATGTTGTCGCATTCACAGAATAGATCCAGGAATTCGTGGCCTCGAGATGTCTGACTGAGCCCGGGGTGTTTGGTGCTATCTTCAAATTGCAGGCTTTCCAATTTATTGTTCCAGG
>NW_017132877.1:0-468 GCF_001652005.2 Ceratina calcarata | reverse complement strand
GGCTAACCGGAGTTTGCGATAACGCGAACATGATTCCTTTCTGTCTGGAGCCCGTCACACTGCGGCGCGCCCATAACACCGCGGCGCGGCCTGTAACATCATGTAAATCTGCGGTCGGCTCCCACTGCTGCGAGGCAGTACGAGCCGAGTACGAGCATCGAGATGTTACGGGCCGCGCCGCAGTGTTAGGCCAGGTACTCACTTGCGCAACGGCGCGGCCGCGCACGGGCGCAGATCCACTTGAAAGGGTCATTTTCACGATCTTCCGCGCAATCAAGGACCTGACGCACCGTCAAGCCGCAGAGGCGAATGCTCGTGCGCGATGTGACAAAGACAAGAAAAGTAAAAGAAGAACGAGGAAAGGAAATAAGCTTCCCTCTAGTGTCCTATCTTTGACAATGTTTCCGGGAGACTAAACAGTCAGTTTCGGCTACCGATCCCCCGTACTTATCTCCAAGGTAGCAGGTA
>NW_017132876.1:0-468 GCF_001652005.2 Ceratina calcarata | reverse complement strand
ATTCGTTTGAAATATTGATAATTTCGTAGTGATTCTACGGACGTGTATCGCGCGGAGATTTTTTAAAAGGACTGTGGACGACGAGGGACCTGAAACGCCCTCATTGTTACCGGGGGCCTGGAGCTCTTAATAAACTCGATATTAATCGTCGCCGTTCCCATCTTTTTTCGCCCGTCCTACTCGCCGCGTCTCCCGAACTCCCTTTGGCGCTTTTATTATTAACGTGCCCGGGCAAATACTCGAAACGCGTCTTCGCGTCCTGAAATTATTAACCGGATACTTCCATTACGTGCCGGACGTGTTTGCCGCGAAATCTCATTATTACTACTCTCCCCGGGTCGTTTATGAAACATTCTAATTGCGAGGAAAAAAGTAAAATGCAAATAAATACGTCGTCAGAAATTTTTGATTAGCCTCCCGATTAATTCTGACAAAATTTTAATTATTCTATTATTCAAAAGATTCAAT
>NW_017132875.1:0-468 GCF_001652005.2 Ceratina calcarata | reverse complement strand
TTTCGTAGGAAAAAACATTATAAAAAATTTATGTTCAAAAGTGTCCAGGTACTACTTCCTTTACCTTATATAGTCAAAGGTCTCAAATATTAATCAAGCCTCACCCAAAGGATATCGGCATTACCTTTTTGCATACTCGTTTAATGATCAATTTTTAATACCATAATCACGCAGTATCAGAGATTTTTATGTATTCAAGCTGTCTACATACGTTACTCAGAAAAATTATGGCATCACGAAATTTGTGTCGAATATTACACAAGTTTGGAAAATCATTACTCAGCAACGTAGAACGATGATTTTTTAATTACAGCTTGAAACCTGTACTTTAAAATTGTCAAGTAGATAGAATCTTACGATTTTACTTAACAATCAAAATTAAGGGGGTACTCGACCAAAAAAATCTTTGAACCTGTGTAACTTTGTAAGAAAATTCATGGATCTAATTACATAAGTTCACTTTAAAAG
>NW_017132874.1:0-468 GCF_001652005.2 Ceratina calcarata | reverse complement strand
GAGCCGAAACCGAGGGCTACCGCGCCCACCACCCAAGCCTCAGAATCCTGGGCCCAGGTGGTGGAGCGCAGGTAGGGCCGGCGAGGCTTGGTCTGTATGCTCTGCTACCTCCAGTGGTAAAGGTCAGACATACTTTTGCATATTAGCTTAAATATTCTCTAAGACGCAATATCATACGCATTCCAATAACATATCACACGGCGAACCGCATCGCACATGTGTCTAACATGTCATAACCTCAATCTCTATGTCTGCTGCGGAATAGTGTAAATATTTCATGGATCTCACTCGAAGTAAAAGTGCGTACGAACATGATCATTATATTTTTATTTTATTTTCGACTGCAGGCTTTTCCTGCGTTATTTGTTTGATAAACTTAATAAGTTACTTTAATTTCGAGCTAAGTGACGAAACTTTGAACCTTATCGCATTTATCTGTATGATTAATTATACTTCTGTTATCTTTGA
>NW_017132873.1:0-468 GCF_001652005.2 Ceratina calcarata | reverse complement strand
TGCTTAAATGTCGTAGTAAAAAACATTATAAAACATTTATGTTCAAAAGTGTTCAGGTACTACCGCCTTTACCTTAAACCGTTGGACTTACAGGAAAATTGCATATGACCTTATTTGTAGCTGACGACTACTTAGTAATTGACAAAAAACGAAAAAACAGTTTATTGTAAATTACTCGTTAAGTATTGACAATAGAAAAAAATGTTTCATACGAAAGGGTTTCATTGACCAGAGTTCCCACATAGAAGAATGTTTTACCTTTGCAGTTGCAGTAATAAATATGTACCTAAGCGAATACGAAGAAGTATTGTCAAGTACGATAATATTCAGTCATAATTTAAAGGTGTAATAAAGTAAGAATGCAACTGCCTGACAATTGAGGGATCAGTCTGTCACCTCTAAAAAGGGACAACCGCTATACATGCTTAATCCTATTAGTTGCTTACTAATACATCATTTAAAAATAAT
>NW_017132872.1:0-468 GCF_001652005.2 Ceratina calcarata | reverse complement strand
GTAACAAAGACAGACAAAATAAAAACACAAAAAACGAAAACATAAAATTCACAAATAATAGTGAAATACAGGAAGTAGTATCAAAATATGAAGATGCAAAAAACGAATAGTCCTCCCACTTATCAAAATTAAAATATGCGCAAATGATAATCCATCAATGGCCTTATATGATTCAGGATCAAATGTCTCCCTAGTTAGTAATATATTTTTAAATAATAAATTGAAAGATAACTAATAATAAGTGGGAGAGACACAATAAAAGGGTTAGCTGGAACAGCAAAAACGGAAGGAATAATAACTATAAAAATAAAAATTTGTAATTTAGAACAAGATTTTCCGTTTTTTATTGTCAAAGAAGGCGAATTTCTATTAGGATTAGACGCAATAAAAAAATTCAAGCTCTGTCAGGATGAAAACTTAACCATATTACAAAAACAAGAAAACAAACATAACAATAAGCAAAATAAT
>NW_017132871.1:0-468 GCF_001652005.2 Ceratina calcarata | reverse complement strand
ATGTACATGAGTTCCGGACATGACCGTAGGACCAGCATTTAAAACACTGGACCGGTCTGGTCTCTACAGGTTGAAATTTGGCTTGAGACCATCCTATTGCCAGCGTTTTAATGGATAATAGTTTATATGCGGCCGTTTCATCGCACTTACACCACACAGTCGCCGAGCCTCTCAAATTGGGACGAACAGGACCTAGAATGAAGCGCGTATTAGAGCCACATGCAGCTTGAAGAGCTTTGGTAATTTCTGAATGTGAAGCGGATATATCGACGCTGGTAATTAATACCTCCTTATATTTCTTTGGACAGGTGACAGCGATATCGCCCGGTGGAAACAGAGCTTTAATTTTCTCTCTTAGGATTGGTGCAACCTCACCTTCCTTGGATTTAGGGAACTTGAGGATGAGTCCACCATTTATAGATGCACGTAGGTTTATTGATTTGATACCAATATCTTGCAGATTTATGT
>NW_017132870.1:6717-10432 GCF_001652005.2 Ceratina calcarata | reverse complement strand
TAAAAATTGAAGCGTAATTATATTGTACTGACTTTAAGGTAAATAGCTCTGTTAAATTAAGAAAATAATTTGGGATATGTGGGTTTTTTCTTTATTATCTTTAGTAGTCGATTTCTGTAGTAAATTTAGGTGATTTTTGTAAATTGCACCTCTCCGTTAATAACAATAACAATGCCGATGGCAATGGCAAAAACAAAAACAAAAATAAAAATAGAAACGACAACAAAGACAAAAACAATTATTTTGTTTAACACAGAATAGAATTTAATATATTATTGTAAAATTATAGAAAAATAAACCAATAAATAGAAATGATGACATGAACAGAAATTAGGATCTTTACCTCATTATATGTATATTTAACTTGAGGGAAATCGTGTCGCCTCGACGATTTGACACGATTTCCTTATTGCGATTCTGTGTGAATAGTAGATTGCTGACTTATGTTTAAAATAAATTATTTGTAGTATTGAGTAGTTTAAAAAACGTTTTTTAAATAGAAATTTACTTAATTGTTTAAATATTGTAGTGTGCTCTTTGCATTTGGTATTCTGTACATTTTTTTTACATTTAAGTTCCTCGCAAGTGCATAAAATCTACAGTGTGGTGATTAGGTGACGTGCCACAGAGCTATGCGTCATTGAATGCTCTATATTTACGGTAGATTTTACATCCTACAATTGTAATAATTATTCTTTAAGAGGTTATTATTATCATCATCATCATTATTATTATTATATTAACATTATTAAACGGAATGCACGCAGTTTCATACAGTTTTTAATATTGTTTGTTGAACTCCATATTTGTTTTCCTTTTTATGCTGATTATAGCCTTCCAGTCCTTCGAAATCCAATACCTTGCCTGGTGCGTGTCGTATTGGGGGCATTCTTTCAAGATATATTCAGTTGATTCCAGAGCGTTGTTGTTGCGAACACAGACGTCATAATTCCTCATAGATTCTGTATGATATAGGCACTGTTATTTATTCTTATTATCCATTCTTGCTTTCCAGCTAGTCTACTTTGGACTACTCTTCTTTTGGCTGAAAATGAAATTCTTAGATCCATAATACCATAATTAATGAGACCATAATAATGATAAAAAACATAGTAAAATACGTTAGAAATTTTCTTTTACATAACCTTAGAAAGTTTTGAAATGATTAAGTATTTAGTGCTCTTAATAATTATGTTTCTTCCATTTCATTTTATAATCAGAGATAATTTCTAAATATTTACAATGATCTACTTGTTTTATACTTTGTTCAATAATTTTTACATGTATTACATTAACTGGCACCTTATTAATTTTCAACAGTCATACATACAGTTCTGTTAATGTTTAGGGAAAGCTAGCACGGCAGATAATAATTCAGTTCATTAATTCTGAAGTATTTTGCAGTTCATTATATATTTAAAAATTCTTCGTACGTTGCACCGTTAAAAGAAACATTATTCATTGAGATTACCTAATCTAAAAAACTTCGTATGATACCAGATAAGCAACGAGTTCTCATGAACTTTGCATGACTATCTGCTGCTCGTGCATTCAAGTCAGATTTATTTGAATGAAATTGTTTAATCTAATTCTCGTTATCGTGCAACAAGCTCGATTGCCTGAACGGAAAGAATCTGAAAGTATGTTACGATACTGGGTGTTTCTTAGGTCGACAAGAACGAAGCCCAATTGGAAACTTTTTTAAATTACCCCGGAACACGTTTATGCGTTTCGATTCCTCCGACTGTTAGAGTTTCGTACCAGCGGAAACGGCAATCAGTCCGTAGCACATAAACGGAGTTGTTGCGAGCCTGGAAAGCCTGAGTTTCTATCGATCTTTCTACAGTTTCGTACATTTTGTAAATGAGACTTTCGTACTCGATGTACCCATTCCAGTGTTTATTTATTACGAAGCTTTGTTCTTATTACAATCATTTTTTTTCGAAATACGTTTTTAACATTCTTCGTCTAAGCAAAAAAACCCTCAACATCATGCATGAACTTCATTTCTATAGATAATTTCTATAAATTGTCTATAATATTTCCATTAATTTCTTATGCATTTATTTGGCAAGATAAAAGAGATTAAGAGAAAAAGATTAGAGTTAATTGTTAATGCAGCAATTAAAAAAATTGCAAACGTAAACCTAAGGTAAATGTTCCAATTTCTGTTTATGTCATAATATCTACTCACTGGCTTATTTTTCTATAATTTTAAGATAATATAAAATTCTATTCACTGATTTATTTTTCTATAATTCTAACAATAAGATAACATAAAAAAGTATAGAAAACCACGTCAGTGAGTAGAAATTGTGACGTGAACAGAAATTGAGACATTTACCTTATCACTTTTCGACTCTTTGAGCTAATTATAAGATCAAAGTGTAGTAAGAGAAGGAGACGTGCACGACATATGGGACACGAGAAGAATCAGCATCACACGTAATGACAATATCCCAACCAAATGTCAATTACAGACTTGATCTTGACGAAAATCTGACGTTATCGTCAACGAATTGGACCAGTCGCGATTCACATTCGTGCTGAATCATTTCCGAAGCTCGTTTTAAAGGATTTTGCGATCACTGGGTTCCGAGTATACTGAGAAATCGTTTCATTGTACTGAATTGACATTGTTTTACGATCACGTGGCACAATAACTTACAGTGTGTACGGGAACGCTCGGTGACGTTGAACATCCGAAGGGAGTTCGTTACCGAGCGCGGAGCGAGTTTAGGGTGGAAGAAACCGCGGTCCCGTTGTATGTGTACTACAGCGTACACCGTCGACCTTATCGAGGAGGCATCCTCGATTACCATTACCCACAAAGCGAAACCCCATATCTCGCTTTATCGGATCCCTTCGCTCGTGGCCTTCGCCTTTCGTGCACAAACTCGCGGCCTGGTCCAATTAGATCCATTTACTGATAGATTTATCACCCGCCGCGAATTCCTCCTGGGTAACGATCGATAATAAACATGCGAGCAACTTTTATCAACAAATGCCACGACATTTTTTGCAATTTTTATTGCTGCTTCGTTGATTCGCGATATGAATCTGCAATGCATTAGCCTAGCCTACGATCTACGTAATTATTCACTTTTCAAGCATACTATTAAAAAGTTTAAATTAAATCCCAAACTGGTTAAATTATATGTAAAATAGAAGTAAACAAATACTTCCTATGTCCCATAATAATAGTAACAAAAGAAAATAAACATAGAATACAACATTTATTATAAAAAAAACTAGATTAAATTAAACAATAAATTAAAAATACTACTCCTAGTTTTTATTTTGAACGTTGAGATAGTTTCTGGATTTTTCAATAATTTCGTTACTGCATTTTAAACTTGTAGGTAGAATCCCTTAGCTGCGAAGCTTTTCTTTCTCTAAGCATATATCGTTTTCTTTTTGGTGCATCATGAACTGGACAATCGTAACTCGATCTTTGCTTGAAAACTTTCTTTTTTTCATCTTACTTTTACTATGTTCAACTGAAATAAAAGTGGGTAGTATGTAATACTGAATTGAAAATGAATTAAAAAGCATAAGATTTTATGTTAAGCACATGCCTAGTATATGCAGGCTATTATAATATGGAGTTATTATTTATAGGCCACTGGTTCTTAAGGATGTATTTTGTGTTGGCTATACTGTCAATCCCAAAAGTTTATGTACCTTACAAAAACGCATTTCCTATAATTAAAAA
>NW_017132870.1:5814-6225 GCF_001652005.2 Ceratina calcarata | reverse complement strand
CTCTTTTTTATATACAAATCTAGTTCATACAAAACATGTTTTGACAAAATCATTAATCAATTTATTGCACTGGATAATTGACTTACTAGCTTTGTGCATATTAATTATTGACTTGCTTTGCATATTTGCACTTGACCTTGAATCTCATTACATTTATGTATAAAAATTTCAGCAACATGTTACATATACAGTTAAGAGCAAAACCGAACACACGCTATTTAAAATTGCTTTTAAATACACGCTTTAAAATAAACTTTTGTAAAATTGGACCCCAAATAACCTGAGTTTTTTTTAGTAGTCAAGAGAATTAGTTTACTACATTATGTGTATAAAAGACTGCGAAAAATTTGAAATTAAGTAAAAAGGTAAAGAAAAATGTGAAGGTCGCGTTTTTCAACTTTTTTATCCGGG
>NW_017132870.1:0-3887 GCF_001652005.2 Ceratina calcarata | reverse complement strand
GCAATTTATTGTTTGGTAGCAACTTAAATAATAATTAGTGTCAATTAATATGACAAAACAAATTTCATTTTCTTTTTATCTCGTATAGAATTTAAAAACAGTCATTTGAAATGCACGGTAAGTTTAGTATTCATATCTTCTATTTTGAAGCTGACAGAAAAATCTATATGTATATAAAAGACTTTTCTAAGAGCCTGTTGACACAATTCGGTTTTTTAACCGATTCGATAATAACCCAAGCAGCGTTCACACATTTTTGTATTTTTGTCACACATTCCCAACTTCCAAACTTATGAATCAACAGCTTCATGATGTGAAATAGCATTTACTACAATAACTTGTTTTACATTACGACAATAAGTAATTTGTCAACTCAATCGTTCATCATGTATAGTAATATACCACACATATGCAGGGTGTTACCTATAACGTTATCCACGATACTATATTGCTTATTACTTGGTTTACAGAAGTGAAAATGTGAAATATTTAGCTTTTCGTTGTTTTTGACTTTGACAGTGTAAACATTATTTGACCATAGTAAATGTAAATGTAATATGTTAATAAATATAGTAAAAATAAGCAAAAGTAATATGTTAATAAAAATATCATGTAATACGTGTTTTGAATTCGTCTCGATGTCCTCTAAATATGAAAAACAAAACAAATATATGATCCTATTTGTGCAATCCAAGGTGACCTCGACTTAGTCATAAAAACAAACTGTTTCCGAAACTTTTTTTACTGATGAAAAATCGTGAATAATGTTACAAATAACACCCTGTATGTATATTTCATATATGTGTACACGATTTTACTGATTCGGCGATTTTCGATATTCAGTTTTGTTAGTAGTCTATCGACTATTCAAATTTCGAGCCCGAATTAAAGAGGCGCTAGTGTGTCAACTGGAAAAACAATCGAACTGTACAAGAACGATCGTCTTCTTCTCGATTCCAAACGCGAGACGATATGGAAGTTGCACTTGTCAAAGTTAATATCCATTATCATTGTATTATTCTTTTCAATAAATATAAGTATTATTCATACACTGCAACAGGTTTGTTATTATGTACGAAGTGTAACTGATCCATTCACCAACGCCTATCATAAGCTATTATACCGATCTATTTTATTGAGGGTAGGTCCCTACCATGTTGTGAATGCTCAATAAGGGAGGATTGCTTGAAATTCCACCCTTGAGGAGGTGAAAGGGGTAAAAATATCTTTATTTTTCGTATACAATATGAGATATCAACTTATAAAACTTTCTCATAAAATTGCCTAAAAGTTTCTGGATTTATTTCATTATGTTATATTACGTTATATTATGTTTGTATATTTAATATTCTGGACTTTTCGAAATTCCACCCTTAGTGTCGAATGAAGAAATGTAGTTTTACGAATTTTCTTATTTTTCTTATCTACTAGAAAAACTACAAATTGTTTACAAAGAGTTGCTTCTATAGAGAATGAATTCTGTCATTTTCTACTTAAACAAAAGTATTACGGACGAAGCCGCAACAAGAAATATTAATATTATAATAAATTTATCTGGTAAAATATAAAATGAAATTGGACAGGAAATCGTCGAAACAATTCGAGAATTTCGTTTCGAAATTTTTACCGATAATGGATACAATGATGGTACCGCGAGAAAATTTCAAAACACGTGCATCGGCTATCAGGAATGCAACGTTGAAAGTGGTCGAGCTCTGTTAGGTACGTTGACTCTATTCGAGCGCGTTATACCTGGGTAGCAGCAGGTGCTCTCGGTCCGTTGGTCGAGGGAAACACCTGATAATTCCGAGAGTCACGTATATACATAGAACCGTGCACGGTATATGTACATATGTATATATATGTACGTACATTTACATCTGGTATAATGTAACGCGTTCCTATGGGCTCGCGTCCTCAACGGTCCTGGTCACCTGCAGGCCTCCTGTTCCTTGTTGCAGAATGTGCGTGTCGCGTAATAATTTCCTGCTACGACTGCTGACGCGTCTCCGTGATGCGTTTTCTGAATTAAATAGATCTTGGTCTAACAGGACTTTAAGTCCAGTTGGGTTTCCTTCTCTTGTGTCGATCAAGGCCGCCTGGTTTGTTATTAGGCTCGCGCGTATGAAATGTCACTTTGTGTCTGAAGTTGAAAATCATGTGTACAGGGTGTCCCAGTATTAATGGTACAATCGTGGAGGTGGTGATTGTATACGAGAAAATAAGTCGAAAATATGGAATTTTTAATTGGAGGATTCGTCTTCGAACAAGTCGACTTTGAATTTTGTTGAGAGTACGTGTGCACTCAACTTTGTTGTGGTTGAATTACTATTTTTGAGACGTATAGATCATTAAAATGCAGTTAATTATTAATTACATTCTACAAAATCTACATACGTTTTAAGGTAATGAGATTTCGTATCCACTAATTTAATATTTCTATTATTAATATATTAATAATATTTCAGTTTTTTTCTATATGATATTTCTAATATCTTTAGGTTTATACTCGTTGATGAGTATATATTAAACGTAAAAACATGTCTTAACACTATTTCTACCGGTATTAGAAGCTACCTTCTGAAATTTGTGCTTAAAATTATTATTACTAGTTTAATACTTTTTCCTCAATTAAATTGTTCACTTTTCCTATACTGAGTGTTAAATCAATTAATAAAATCATGTAAAATAAATCGAGGAAGAATGATTAAACTAAGGATAATAATTAGGCGAAAATTTCAAAAGGTGTCTTTCGATAGAGCTTGGTAGAAATAGTGCGTTTTTTACGCAAAATAAAATATTTATGATAATACTTTAAAAAATCTACTTTAAATACACATTTATTTTATCGTATAAATAGTGTAATATGCATTCTGCTTTTGCTATTCTGTATATTTACGTTACATGCAGTGTTTATATTTTCTATACATTCAATTTCCTTAAGTAAATGTATAAAATTCGTAGTCTAGTGATCATGGATGAAATTTTAAGTTAAAATTTATAATACCTTTGTTTTATTTTGGCAAAGTACAGATATTCCTGTCATTATTGAAATTCATATTTTCATAATTCATACCTAAATGTTTTTTGGAATCGGTAGACAAACATTCCAGCTGGCCAGACTTTCATGGTAAGAATGAGCAGAACCCTGCCATAGACAGAACAATATTCGATCTGGTCGAACAGGTTCACCGGTATCCGAAGGTTAAGTCATTTTTATGGGACTCCCCGCGGTCGAAGTCGTACTCCTTCTCTTTGTACGTCTGTTTTTTTTCTCAATATCCTTCCAAACAATGACGATCCTCTCGTTTGCCTGTCTCTCCTTTCAGCCGGAGACCTTGCGCAGGCCTGACGAAACGAGCTTTCACTTTTGTACGAATCTATTAAGTGACAAGCCCAATGCCAGCCTTAAAATTATTTCGAATTTAAATATAATAGATAAAAATTACTCCAAAACATACGATGTTAATTATCACGTTTTTTTTTAATCAGAAGTCGTCAATGTGTGAAGCTCATGACGATTGATACAACAGTCTATGTTTGTAAGAATTTTAATATATTTCTTAGTCTACAATTTTTACTAATTGCAAGTATCCCGTTTTCTTATTAAAATCCGTTTAAAGCTTGAAGCCAATAGTGATTGATGTAATTATTATGTGTGCGTAATCTATGTAATTATTAATTATGTGAGTATTAATATTAATGTGTGCAAGAATTTAAGGATGTATAGGCTACATATTTAAACGATGATAGCACGTTGAATTTGTTATCATAGACTCCTATTACTATTAAGAAGCTACCAGTAAAATTTTAAATCAATACATGGGTCTTCTGAAAAATTATAGTGACTTAAAATTTGCATGTACTCTTATGGTAATCAGCAATAA
>NW_017132869.1:763-1132 GCF_001652005.2 Ceratina calcarata | reverse complement strand
TGAAATACTCCTTGCAGGTATTCTTAGTAGCTATGGTGGCGAGCTGCAACGGGGGTTACTTGGGTTCACCCTCGTACCAGGACGGTCCTCTGCAACCACAGGCCGCAGCGCCAAAGTACGCACCTCCGGCGCCAGTGGGTCAAGACGGGAACGTGATCGACACACCGGAAGTAGCCCAAGCGAAGGCCGCCCACTTCGCCGAGTTCGCCAGGGCTGCGGCCAGAGCCGCTGAAGAGCGGAAAAATCAACCTCAATCGTTAGACTACGGTCAAGTTCCGGCTTACAATTTACCTCAGGCGCAGCCTACCTCTGCTACTTACTTAAGGCAGCAGAGCTACCAACAACCTCAGCCTGTGTACCAATCTGCTC
>NW_017132869.1:0-415 GCF_001652005.2 Ceratina calcarata | reverse complement strand
TATAAAAAAAGAATAAATTGATTCTTGAAATTCTATAAAATATCAACAAATTACGATGACAAATAATTCCTAAATTATGCTAATATTTGTTTGAACATAATTACAGCTCCATCGATGTATAGTCAGCAAGCAAGCCCTGCCAATTATCAGCCGCAGTACACAGGGAACTCGAATTTCATAGGCCAGCCGAGTTACAGCGCAGGGAATGTGAAACCCACCCCATTCGTCCCTGCGCCCTTAGCCGAGGACGGGACCGTAATCGACACCCCGGAAGTAGCCGCGCTTAAGGCCGCCAGACTGGCGGAACTCGCCGAGGCCGAAGCCAGGGCCTACAAGTTTGCTCAAGAATACAAACCGGAAGCGCAAGGCCAAGGTATGTTCACAGGAAAATCATATCAAATAATAATAATAATAA
>NW_017132868.1:519935-534825 GCF_001652005.2 Ceratina calcarata | reverse complement strand
TCGATGCTTTAGATCATGTTTGGTCAAGTATAGCGAAATAAAAATGCCGAATTTCTTTTCCATTAATTTGAATCTGAATCGGAATGGGTCTAAACACTGTACACACCGAGGGGATATTATATTACTAAAGAGTGATAGCAGTGTTGGACGATTTTTGGGGCGTGTGCACTGGAAGTTACTACTAGCAGTAGCAGCCGAATGACGTACTTTTTTTTTCAATCATTTTCAATTTAAAAGTTCCATTATATCCTGAGTGCGAAGACAGACTTGGAATTAAAAGTAATATCGAAAAAAAATATTACGTTATCTGATTGCATGATATTTGAAATAATCATTCGCCAGGATAACGGACCGAAATAGTACCAATACGGTCGCGAATCTGCCGCGGATCTGCCAGACTGCTGCCTGGCAGAATGAAAATAATAGAAAGTTTACAAGTCCAAATTTGAAATCTGATGAGTTGAGTTTTTGTTTCTCAGAGAATCAAGTAAAAATTCGTTTTATTACTGTATAACAGCTAAGTATAGAAAAGGAAATAATAAATACCTTTTATAACAATTGTATTAATATAGTTTATGTACAATGTATACAAGGCTGTACAAAAAGTAAAATTGCAAGCCTAATTCGTGATTTATAATACATGAGTGTTATCAAGTTGAAACCACTTATTAAGATATTAAGGTAATAGCTATAATGACAGAAAAAGCGAATATACCTGTTGGATAAGTTTCTTGCCAAATTAAATCTAATTCCGTAATTTACTATAGTACATTCATAAATATATAAAAGTAGAAAACATTTGCTATAACAAATGGTTCCTTTTTGAGTTTTAACTGTGCATTCAACTAATTAAGTACAGCGTTACAGAACATTTAAATTCTAATTATAAAGATTGTAATTTATGATACATTAATATAACACAGAAGAACACTACTTATCTCAATTGTTATGTACTCTTCTATATTTACAGAACTAAAGATACATAAGTGAATGAAGATCTATTAAAATAATGGCAGCTCTGTGTGTTACATTTTACGCAATAAAATTAATATAAAATTTACATGTATCTAAATGTGCTTAGTAATTACTCGCTCATATAAAACGTATATACGTATTTAATCATACATAAAATAGACTTTACATACTTCTCTTTCCAATAACTTATATTTTAAAATATTTAATGAATTCCTGTTACAATCTTAATGTCAGATTTGTTAATAATTGTCATGGTTACTAGCAATAGCAACGTTCCGCTTGTTACGTTCTTTAATCCTCCTTCGCCAGTATGTACGTCAAAAAGTACGAACTAATAGCATCATAGTTAGATAGACTTATAACATGCTAAATATATTTAACTAGCTCCCTGTTTTGTTTTTCGTTATCAATGAACAACAAATTATGCGCAGATCTAAGTATAATTACGTTCTACGATTCATGTTAACAGCTATAAATATTATAATAATATTTTGTTGGTCTGCTTTCGTTATAGAAAATTATGATGATTTAGAATTTGCAAGTAAAAAATCATTTCTTAAATCATCATATAGCACTGCCTGTAATACGATGGATTATCATTTACGTATTTCAAAATTTTGAAAAAAGCACAACACTTAAATTCTCTCAAAAGAATTGAAGACGTTTGTAGAATGATAATGTTATAATAAGTTTCACCTTCCATATAAAAAACAATCCTAATAAAAATAATAATAGGAATGTTTGTAATAAGGGCAGTGAAATTTATTCGAAGTTCCTAAGATACGAATAGGACGGATAATGCAGTAAAGGAAACAATGCTACAATTTTACAAATGTATACAGAAGAAATATACCAAATTACAGACTCCTCTGCTATATTAGATATTAGTGTTTAAACCGAATGTGTATTTTGTATCGAGAATACACGAAGTTCGGAATCTACATATTACTCATGAGAGAAACAAGTACGGGGACAATGTGTTTCCATAAATATCATAACATTTGCGTTTAACTCTCCACTTATAAATAGCCAGGTATTTAAAGTATAAATACAATCGTAAGTGGCTGCAGAATGAATATATTAGAATAGTAAGACTTAAATAAAAATCTGATCGAGACATCTTTCGTTGCTAACGATTCTAAGTAAATATCTTTACATAGCGTAAAACTATAATGTTAGTAACTGAAAGATAAAAATATGCTAACACGATTTCGAATCGTAATATCAGTCTATAGTCTATTACTATCTATCTTATCCGAAGGAGATTCTACTAAGTTCATTGTACTACTATGTTTGATTTCGCTTTTGAATAATCTATCTTCAAATATCAATATTATAAAAAAGTACAAGAAATACGGTTTGACGGAAACTCTTTCCTATGATCTTAACGCATTAATACCTTACAATATTCTCAAACTATATATTAATAATAAATATGGTAATAAAATTGTTTTACTAAATTAGCTATTATAATTAATGATCTATTATTAGAAACGTC
Source organism: Ceratina calcarata (assembly GCF_001652005.2). Classification (NCBI taxonomy): domain Eukaryota; kingdom Metazoa; phylum Arthropoda; class Insecta; order Hymenoptera; family Apidae; genus Ceratina; species Ceratina calcarata. The sequence goes on along the minus strand of NW_017132868.1, from coordinate 532,352 downwards.
ACAAGCTCCCGTCAAGACATTTTCAGTGTGAACGAATACTTTTAATATTAACGATACTACGCGATTCAGACCTTGTTAGACGAGAATCTTTCCACTGGTAACATTTTATTTCTGTACAACCCGAAAATCGAATCTTCCGTTCTTCGCTCGAATTGCCTTTCTCCGAAACGGGTCTTGTATGATTCGATTGAGTCGTAAGCTTAAATAGCCATCGGTTCCATCAACGATCTTCATCGGTGGTATCACGGGCTTGGAGGTAGAATCTACCCTGATTCCATCGAAACACAGTCTCAGGTCTCCGGATCATAGTCTTGCTCCCTTGGTTTATTCTTCTTGTATTTCTTCTTCTTCTTCAGTTTTGGCATGATCTCGCAACTACATCCACTTCGTACCTTGATGTAGTCCAACGTCCACATTGATCCACCCACTGTGTTCCCAGCGAACGTAGGGATCATGCGTTCTCTGTGCCGATGCCTTCCGTGTTCCTCTTTCCCACTCTACGAACGTAAAATACATCTACTGTTTGACGTGTACTAAATATGGCTAACGCAACAACTGTGGCTAACAAAATTACGACAAATATCATACATGATTTTTTAGTTCTCCATTACAAAAAAAAGTACATACCATCGATCCAGGATTTTCAATGATAGCGTAAGTGTACGAGAATTTCTGCACACATCTGGACTGGTTACTGAACTTCCGGTCGATGAACCTGCACGGCTTGTCGAGGACGTCTGGCCTGCAAGAGTACTCGAAGAACCTCTGGGCGTTCTGGCCGTCCCGATACAGTTGCACGTACATGTTTTCCCGATTTCGACCGCCGACCGGTTCCACCATTTCCTCTACCGTAGGGCAGCAATCGACTGGAAGGCCGTCCTCGCCTCCTTCGTGTCGCAGAATCATGTTCATCTCTCGATAAGTCATCCGCTTAGTCGTGTCCTCGAAGGTCTGCGTCCTGAGAAGTCCACACAGATCGTTCAAATGCTTATGCTATTGATTTCCGACAAGAATTAGGTGAGAGTGAAAGATTGAACGTTCTGTGCGTGTAATTGTATATACTGTTTAATAAATACAACTAGGCTGCAGATTTATACATTATATTTATATATATATATATATATATATATTAGATTATATTGTAATGTCAATTTAAGTAATGATTAGCTTTATTTAGCGATACTTCTAATATTTTGTAAATTCGTGCACATGCGTTACTTATATTTTCTGCACATCCAATTTTTCTATAGGAATGTAGAAAAACTACAATCTAGATACGACGTACCGATGTTATCACGATAATATTCTGGCGAGTAAATACCCTATAGAATGTAGTTGTAAACTTGTGAAAAAGTGCTTCCGAATTATCGCATTACCCCTAATTCCGTATTCACTTGGCAAACCTTTTACACGAGTCATTAATAATAATCAAGACAGTTTGACAGACATGATAAATAACGGCGTAGTGCCGAGGTTCGCACAGTAGATAAATGACCGTCGCGAATGCTGATTGAAAATTGAAATTCAGCCGTGTAAAATAATGTCAACGGCGTGTCGATAAATTTGTGAGTACTATGCCAAGCGTGAACGACATACGAAGGTATTTGATCGATCGCACGCAGTCAATCGTGTTGCGATACACGTGAGTAAGTGTCTTTGTTCACATACGTATTGATAAATTTGTGACGATGACGCGGAAAATGGAAACTCACCAACGGGAGATATGTCCCCTGAAAGGATGTTCCCGGGCCTTCCGAGAGGACAAGGATGAAGTCAGGTTGTTGGCGGCAGCAAGCCGCGGGCACAGGACTGCGGTCAGCCAAACCACCTGCGAACAGAACAGAAGAAATTTTATTAAATCTACAAAATCGCCGAAGCTTCGTGGAAACTTTTTAATGAAAGCGTTTAATATTCATTTAAAAATTGGTTTCAATAGAACATCGATCGAATGCATTATCTTCTCGCATAACTTCCGATATTAACATTTAAATTATATGCAAATGCGTGAACTTCGCATTCTGCAGTGTTAAATATTCATTCAGGGATGTACGCCAACTTTTTTTTAGCTAGGCATTCTTGATTCTCAGTCGCCGTTTCACGATTTCAACACTCGATGATGAAATCATCTAAGTTACGAATATTCGATTAAACCATAAGTACCTTGCGTAACCGAGTAATCGTCTAGAAATACCTACGAAATTGAATTAAGCAACTGATAGCAGTGAGCAGATCGCACGATCTGGCTTCTAATTTCCGACGACAAGATATATTCCGCAATTAAGCCGAGAGTGTGGAAGGAGAAAGGGAGTGAAAGAGGGAGAGCGTAGTCGAACGCCGCGAGGCCTGTTTTGCATAAAAATTATAAGCTGAATTAATGTTTTCACCTCCGTAAACGCGTACCCGTGATCATGTGCACCGCATTTCGTGCCCGGCCGATGCGTGACTAACACAGTGGTTTATTGCACGTTAATACCGATCCGGTACCACCGGTACTTTCTCACGAGATGTTCTCGCTCCACCCTTGCGATCAGGTCCCCCAAAGAACACGATCATCAGCGTGGTATAAAATCTTTTTTCCAAAAAAAAATGCTCTATACAAATTCCCTTGCGTAGTGACGTTACACATTTTGAAACACCGACATGTCTCAATTAAAAATCACAAGATTGTAGAAAACTTTCGTTATTTTAACGAGCAATCAACCACCATCGTAACAAGTTACCAGATTAAAACATGAAACGTTCCCAAGAATGTATACAAAACCCAACAAAAGATTGCTTATATTATCGATCATTCAAAACGTTTTAGCAGCTCTTTTATTCAATGATCGATGGAAACAGTGATAAATCAGAATTTCAAGAGCAACGTCAGAAATAATCTCTCGGTTTCGTCGTTAGTGCACGACGTCTAGAATAGCCAAGGGAACTCGGTTTGCGGAGATTTAGAGAAATGGGACAATAAAAAATGGTCGGCACTCTCCGGTCAGTTAATTAAGCCATCTCTTCTCGGGGTTGAGCCGGTTAGCTGTCTGGCGCCTCCGGTACGAGGAAATCATGTTTCGGATCGAGCGGGTGTTCACACACAGCAGACCACACATCGAGTTCTCGGATCCTTATCGGTTCGTTACCTCATCGTCGGCCAATCCCTTCTGGCAACGCGATTTTAATCGATGCTCCTTATGCCTTATACGAAACGCGTCATACACGCAACATTATGACGACGACTTAATGATATTTTATCGCTGATTAACTGAACATGCCGATATGCGGGAATAAATGCGTTTGCAAAACGGTACTTTGGGAGGCATGTGCTCGTTCTGGATTTTCTATATGAGTCTTATAAAGAGGGTATCGGAGTAGTCATTTACGCAAGACTTATCCGGCTCGTATAGTATCTAAGGGCTAAAACTATTTTTCCTCCATTAATATCCACTTTTACCAAACTGTGATTAACTTGATCAACAACAACTGCATATCGTTCTTAAAATAGAGGTCAATTTTAACATATGCAATACAATTTAATGACACGTGACATATAACAAATTTCCAGATTAGACCATAACGTTTAAAAATACGCATATTTGGAAATAGCGTGTCTTAATCGTTATCCTCACCTTAATCAAATCAATCGGAGATTGGTGAAAGTGACCCTAAACTCTCTAAATATATGTTATAATATGTACATAAATTTATGACTGTGAAAACATTGTTCTTGATATTCGACAACAGTGGCAGTTGAGCACTTCATATTAGATATTTGTCAATTTGTGCAAACCTTTCCAAATACGAAAATACGAGATTGATAATAATTGAGACCTCTTCTTATTGCGTTGGTTAATGATTCAAGTAAATACTATTGATAAGAATCCATCCTGGCATCTAAACATTTCTCCGATAGTAATTTCGGTTATTACTTCCAAGACCATTATTTTCATTGAAGTAACCACTCAATTAAAACCCTGAACTTTCATCGCATAAACCTGTTTTTAACACGCGATGAGCGTTTCCCCAAGTTCGAACATCTACCTACACGCCGAGAAATTTATACAAACTGCGTACAAAGTTGTTTCAAAATAAAACAGCGCCATTAATTCCGGATCTTAAAACACGTTGTATCGTAACGTAGCGTTCGTTACTCTGTCCGGCGTTACCTGGTAAAAAGTAGCTCGTTTGCACCGGGCTTAAAGGATTCTCTGTATATCCCAGGGTCTTAGCAAGTGAACAACCTCCAGAAACGCGCTAATTAGCGTCTCGAATTCGACGCGTCGTCCTCTTCCGCCTGATAATGAAACGCTCAGTCAGGCGGTATGTGAAGCGCATTTTCGAAAGTCGAAATTAGCCGGTCGCTCGTTGCCAGTTTGCGTACAACACGATCGTCGCGAGATATTCCCGATGAAAGACGTTGGGAGTTCTCGTAGTGATCCCTAATTACGAGATAATCCCATCGGATTTTGCTATCTTCGCTCGATACTGAACCAGGCTGTGTTCCTTCACGATTTTTATCGATCTACTTTTAAAACCGTAGACTGTAGATTTACGAGATTAACCAGAGTGATAAAAATAGCATACTCTTATTTTCTAAGCATGCCGTTCGACTTGCGTACGAATTCGTTTTTTGACCGCTTTCTGAACTTCATCGATTTTCGTTAACGGATGGGATTTCGTGTGAGAAAAAAATATGAGCCGATCTGTTAGAAGAGATGTCCTCTTTATAAGAGGTCGAATCCAAGGATAGCTACTTAAAACGATTCCCGATGCACAAATTGCATACACGTATACGCAAAGGCCAAACAGAGCAAAAAATGTAAAAACCGACAAATATTAGAAAACTCATGTAATCACTGTAGCCCGGCAAGCGAAGATTAGTACACAGTTTAGCTGTTCAAGTTCGAGATAGCCTATGTATATATGAACCCTCGTGCAGGGTGAACCGGTAACGTTCAAACAGGCAATGTTACTATCGAGAGGACAGGACTTATCGTCGTACTTTTTTATGACTGTCCACGAATGTATCTGTACCCGCAAGCAAGGGATTTGTTACCTGCCTGATATAACTTCAAAATCACAATACACACATAGCTACTGGATTATCTCGACCAATGAGAATTTATTTTACGGTGTGTGTCGGTGGTGTATCGTTCGAGAACCGTTTCAAATACTTTTAACAAGAGTTATACATGTATTGTTACGTGAAACGTGTATGGGAGTGAAACGATAAAATAAAGCAGCTAATCATTTCAGATACCATCTACTACAATTAAGTGCGACGTAGGCGGTTTACACGTGGCTCCGTCTAATTATACACTGGTCAGATCCTACATAAAACCCGAAGCGCCGAGCAACAAATCTCCCCGGATTAAAACGCGAGATCGGCAGATACGGTTTTCATAGTCTAGAAACTGTACCGGCTAACTCCGTTTCAACCAATCGAATGGCACTCGGCTCTTGCGTATCAACCATCGAAATAGTTGCCGCCTACAATTTTTGCTCTTCGAGATCCTTGGCATCGTTTCACGCGAGTCATGCCGGATCGTGCGCCAGGACGTCGACGAATTACCAGGTCAGAGAATGGAATTACGGAATGACGGATCGGCGCCAGTATCGGGCGCGATTATCATACAATATGATACGCGATCGCAATGGTGTGAACGCGTCTTTGTAGCGATATTCCCCGATTTTACTACGACGTCCTGAACCGGAGGCGGTAGTTACGACTGTTGAACATTCTCTGCAACCATTGGTCGTGATTTTTCTTAATCGTCCGAGCGGCCGTGTCGCGATTGGATAGACCGCACGGCAATAATTTATCGTCCTCTCTATGCGAGTCTCTCTAGGCTTCGTAGAGACTGAAACCGTGTCGTTATATGGCAAATAACCGAGAACGACAACAGCTCGCAATGCGCACGGCCGGCCTATCGTAATAAGCCTGTCGCACCGCAATAAAGCTGGTTAGGCTAATTTAAATACATCTCGCCATAGTCTATACGACGCGACGTCGTCGCTACGGCGCGGCGCGACGACGAGAAGCTCTTTCGAAATGTGCATAAAAATTTTACGTAATCCTAGTTGTCCCTGTATCTCCTTTTTGCGACGCGTGCTGGAACGTGAGAAAATCACCGACACGCCTAATTGACGTTACCACCAGAATGTTCCATCAAACGTTGTCAACATTTTAACTACGATTTATTTGTCGAGTAAAGCTCCATTCTTATATCAGGAAATGTCTATGTCATATTTTTGCACAATAAGTTGAAACCAGAACGTATTCAGTTTGTGAACAGCTGTCTATAAAAAGACGACAATTTCAAATTCTAATAGCTATAAGGACATTTTAATTTCCTTTTATGAATCCGCTATGGAACTTTGTACGAGCTTGTAACTCACTTAGGTCTATAAAAAAGCATCAGTATTTATCAGAGACCCGAGTAAAAAAGGTAAAAATCATGTTCTATACTTTTTTCTTGAGACTTTGACGAACAATATTTTTTTTAAATTCTTCATTATACATTATGTACTAAACTAAGCCTTCTAATATCCTAAGGGAAGTTAAATCGTTTAGCTCAATATTTAAAAAGTTATTCAGTTTCGAAATGAGAACTCATATTAATGGGAGTCACTATACAAAATTAGAAAACATGCTATATTTAGAATATGCATAATTTTTTGTGGAGAACAACCTTAAAAGTCTGTGATGCTATTAGAAAAAAACCTTCACATTGATTGACTTAATCACTTTTAATTTTGAACTTATCCAGTAAAATGAGTAAATTATAGATTTAGCGAAATGTCAATGGCAGAACTTCTCGTTAACCTTTGCCCATTGGCAATCACGCGATGAGCCATCGACAGGGCTGACGCTGATATTACCTGTTCTCGTATATGTAACCGCAATCTTTCACGACTCGACGCGACGGAGAGAAAGAAATGTGATAAAAAATGTAATCCGTCGTAACGGACTTTCTCTCACGGCCGGTTGGTGTATATGTTAATATAAAATCGGTGTCTCGTTACACGGAAAATAAATATAAACGTGCAAATGAACGGTAGTAAAACAATATGTACACACCGCGACACCAATTAGCGTAATAACTGTCGTAAATTTGTACGTGGAGCGCGACGGAATCGTAAATTCGCGGGATAGGTAGTAACCGATACAGCTTCTAATCGTGCATAAATCATTGAATAAAGCGTTAATTGGGAACCCAAGTCTAATTCCTGTTTACTGTAACCAATTTTAAGAACAAGATAATAATAATTTATTTCTGTAAACGGGAGAAAATTATATCGGTGCATAGAAAAAAGAAAGTAATCGATAATTGTTAACATTCAATGGAATTGTGACTATGACGAAGGCGATGGAATTTTGAAGTGAAGTATCCCAGTTTGACGTGGTCCGTTGTGTAACAGTCAACAGTGCTTTACAGGATAAACTTCTAAGTAGAATTCGTTCGATGAAGCTCGTGTTTACTCAACGTCAATGCAACTCTCGTATTATTAGCATACTCTTCGTGCATTCACCGAGAGCAAAAGCACTTGTGGCTTATTACGGAGTACCCAACGTTTCAACAGCGAACTTTCGCCATTCATTGAGCCACTTTTACCGACGTTAACAGCACTTCGATTAATTTCCTTGATACATGCATGAAACATGTTTCTTCCAAATTTCAGTTTATGAAAAACTATTGTATCATTAAAATTTCTTAAGCAGGTATTTTCAATTTATCATCGAAAGTCTATTTTCGATCAATCGAAGACAAGTAGGGATATAAACGGTTTATTTCAAATAGCTAATGTCCATCTTCAAATATGTTTCACTGCGATTCAACTTAACAAGGAGAGAGCGAAGTCGAAAATTGGTGGGCCTCGCGGTCTATGATCTTCTCCCACGGGGAAGTAAATACTGGTTGGAGCGCATGACAAACGGTAACTATCGAGAGGCTTGTTATAGATAGAGCAACGGGCAACGAAAGATCTCGACGGTGAACGCTACCGGATGGTTTGCGCGTTCCACGAGGCTCCTGAAGCCTGTTTAGACAGCGAGTGCTTCGTCGTCTCTTACGATTGACATGTATAAATATTTGGTTAGTCGCCTCACCGTTTTGTACCTGAATCGTGCACGCGTACCTATGTGAATATCCTTCGACACGCATCCCGCAGGATACGAGAAACTAATGACTGTTGCTTCACGCGACAACCCACGTAAAATCGATTCTTTTTTATAGTTCGATGAAGTCGACAGAATAGTGGATCAGAAAAAGTTTTACATATATCATAGACATATGGGAAAAATAATTTTGAATCTTACCATTATGTGCCATTCTTTTTTACCAGAAATTAATAATTATATAAATAATCCCAGTATCCCTTGCGAAATTTTCAACCTGACAGCTACTTGTCTGTGTGTATAATAAATCGACTGATCCTATGATTTAGACATCGAACGACGGACAGAAAATGAATTCGATGGTCGCGATCAGGATCTACAAGGAGCTAGCGTGTGGGTGGATGATTCAGCTAGAGAAGTCCGGTCGGCTGCTTTGAAATTGATACAGAACGCCGACATTTGATTCCGAATCGAACCGACTGGTATTTCAATCGCGCACGCTCCGAAACCTCAAAAGATGATCTTCTGCTTTTTTCGACCGATCGGTCGAGCAGATATTCGTATTAAATTGCTTCGTGCACGCGTTCCATTCCTCATCCACCACTCGTATCGATTAGACACGTTTGTTCAAGAAACGTTGCTGTCGTTTTGCAAAATTAAAGATATTAAAAAAACATATAAGTATTTAAAAGATAAATGCAAAACTTGTCTGAGGGAATTCGTAATCATTCATAATTAATTATCACTTATAACGATAAATAATGATTTCACTCTCTTAGAAATCATTCAGTGACTAGATATTTTCAGTACAAGGTTTTACACACTTTTATAAATTATTATCCATTTTTTATCTTAGCTCAACTCAGAACGATATTCGAAGCAGTGCTATCGCGTGGCACGCGATCATTTAATCATGAATTTATTCGCGACCAATTGATTAATTAGTCGATCACTGTCATTAGACGCGCAAATTATACACCGGTGAAACGAAGAAATTATACGATATTTAATCACCCGAGTTAATTCTCAGAACGGTTTATCAAAGCTGACGCGTGCCGTCACTTTTGCGTGTCTTTTTATACCGCAGAATCAGCACACATGATCGATGAACTTATTTTAAATGCTGATCTGATCTCTTATTGGAAATTTTTAAATGTCACCCGAGAGAGGATATTTCGGAGTTTATTCTAAAAGACAGATAATTGCGCCTGCATTTTCGCAAGCCTTGATGAACACCGGAAACTAACGGAGGTTTCGTAGGAGTACATAAAAGAAAGCCATTGTACAACTGTTGGGCTCGTTAACTCTCTGTCGACACATTTGATCGATTTTTCCTGTTGATTGTTACTCGCTTGCATCTCCCATTAATATTAATCCATTGTCTCGCAATAATCGACTCGTATTACTTACACGTGTTAAGATATAAACACGAAGAATACGAATTGCTTTGGAGACGCTAGTCATGTAATTTCAATACAAAGTGATGAATTTCGATATCATCATTGAAATATGTAATAAAATAGCTAATAATTGTCATCTATAGTAACATTCTTCTATGAATTATCTGAATCATATTTTTGAACGTCAGAAAAGACTATGACATTTCTTTCTTAAATTATCAATTGAAATGAATATATTGAAATCGTAAATAATGAGGCATCGAGAGATCTCTCACTTACTACCTAGCCTAGCCCCTCAGGCATAACAAAACGAATGGAAAACTTCATATATTAGAAGCTTGCAGTTAACGAGTTTCATTATCTATGCAAGAAGCTTCGTATTTACTCGATTCGCTTCGAGCATCACCGGGAGTTCGAACCGCGCTCGCAGGTTGCAAAATAATCCTGAATCACTATAATGATACACGAGGGTGACCGGCGACGACCAATGAAATATAGGCTTTTTGCATAATTTATCGCGCGATCGCAAGCGAATATCGACGATCTTTTTCTCACCGTGCATCGCGTCCTGCCGGTATACACATTTTTCAGAAAACAAGGAGACAGTGTGACATCGGGGAGCAGCACGCGAAGCTGAGGAGATGCACACCGTGCGGATAGGAATAAAACGCATAACGGTAGCGAGCATAGCCGGGAGACAGGACTGTCGTCCGACGTCGCGTTAAGAGAATTATTTATTGGAACCATTGGCGCCGTCAGAACGATTAGCATACTAATGCCGGGAACGATTTTCCTTGCGTCGTTCGCGAGCCGATCCCTTGCTCCGTGTTAATCTGCCATTATTAAATTATTCGCGTTTACTACAGCGCCTTGCTCCGGGGCAGTCCGCGACAATTATCGTTTATCAACATCGCGGGACAACGTCTCGCGGCATTAGACTACGGTTATACTCGATACGATCGGACGATATGTCTATGCATATAGCCTAGAATAGAGATAAAACTGGTATCGATATCGGCCGTTAATAAGTGTACCGATCATACGAGACGAGGAATTTGTGCAACGATCGGGACCGGGCGAATGCCCGGCTTCCGGTCAGAAATTGATCTTAGGAGACCCGACGACGCGCCGGCGTAGCGGTACAATTCATTCCAAGTGCGAAACAGGAAGCTTCACAGATCTCACTTGTCGAAAAGTACCAGGTGTTGTTTGAATTTGCCTACAAAATTCTTGAACACGATATTTTGTTTACTGGTGCGTTGTAAACCAAAGACTTTAAGTGTCCCCACAAATAAAAATCTAATGGATTTAGATCAGGCAGTGCTGGCCAATTAATTGGTGCTCCACGACCAATCCATTTATTAGGTAATTTCAATTCATTTTTCTTAGATTTTACTTCTATGTCGATCTTGATAATATTTCATCGTTTTTCTACTGGAGAGAATACAGCAATGTGTAAAAGAGCAATCAAACAGTCCGCCTAAATCACCTCCCACGTGGTTAGTCTAGCAACATACCAACGCGAACAAGCCATTCCTAAACATGATTAACTTCCGCATAATTTGCCATAGTTACCCTACGAAACAAGAGTACGGAGACACATTCGCAGCCGCCGACGATAAATCGCAACTAGACTTTGTAACTTCCAGATCCAAGAAATTTGTAACTGGAAGATATAAATGTAACAGCATGTACTCAAGCGTTTTGCAATATAATAATTCAATATTGAATGACGATAACGATGAATCTATATTAAAGAACACGATACTTGTAAAAGTTTGATACAAGTTTAACAATATATGGCTTTAAAGTTTTTCAGCTATTTTGGGCCCTTCCAATTACGTAGAATAGAACGGGTGTTAGCAGACTGGCGCCGATTCGCGGTGTTGCTCTCGTAATGCGTTTTAATATATTATGATCTACAGGGCAAGTCTAAATGAGAATCGCCTTGGAGACCATGCGGTGAAAGGCTGGGATTATTAATTCGCACCGATGCGACGCGATGGTAATCGATCTTCGCTGCGGAGCAATGCGTTCTCAATATTAAATATTTTCTTGCAATGTGATCGTGTGACTGAATAAACCGTGTCGTTAAGAGCAGCTTAGGTATGTCTCGGACTAGCGAGAAATAATGTTCCCTTATAATCTCGTTACACCCGCGGAATATGAGAAAAATGAAGGAATTATGTCACTCATGCGTGAAATACGCCGCGTGAAGGATTTTAGTTCGTTAGGGAAATAAATAACGTCTGATGTCGTCTTGGTGTTCACGTTAGCACTAAATTTGTCTCACGCGGGTCGATCTAGTCAGTAATGGGAATTCGAACTGGAACAACATCACCCGGTTTATTTATTATCATCATTTGCACTTGATAGTGATTTATATCGTAGGAACACATGCGAAAAATGTACTCAACGTGCGTTAAAGGAATCTGTAATACGCAAGAGAACGTAACAAAGACGATGATTTATACTTGTACGATAGGCGGATAAATTTACAATGCGCTATGTATCCTTCGTACCATATTATTTCCCAACACTCATAAAAGAACCATTATGGAAAATGTTCAATCAAAAGACAAGTAGGTGGGAAATTTTCGTTATTAGCAATTCAAACAACGGATTAATTTACTTCAAAAAGAGATCGTGTCCGAAAATTGTGATAAAATATACTAGGCACCACTGACAAAGTAAAAGGACAAGGAAATTAGGAAGTAGACAACAAAGTAAAACGTGACTATTAATTTCTCAAAATCTATGGAGAATAAATTCTATTTATAAAAGTTAAAAGCTCATAGTTATAGAACAAATTTTAATTGCACAATTCTCATGAAGTATATGTTGTGAGAACTATGTGAGAATAGTATGGTAATTACACCCACTCTCTGTAAGCTGTGATTTAAATCTGGATAGTTA
>NW_017132868.1:517373-519485 GCF_001652005.2 Ceratina calcarata | reverse complement strand
CATTTTCAATGACAAATCTCATTTGCAGTGAGTCAAGATTGAATAAACAGATTAATTTACTATTTGATGTATAATAAAAAATTAAATGATAAATTGATTTTTAAAGGATCTACTGAAAAAAGTTGATGTCTACCGCATAATACTTTTCATTTTGAATAAGTTTACTCACCGCGACGAGGGTGCTGAGAGCTTCAATTCGCATAGTAGCTGGCCAGGCCAGCGGGGAGGCCGTAAGTTGCAAGCTGGTCGGATCAATCACGTATGTCGATCCCCGATTATTGGCCGATGATCTTCCCTGTAGTTGTATTCACTCGATCCGAACCGTGTCCGGCAGGCGATCCGATTCTCCCGGTTCTACGTCTATTTCTCGCGATCCGTTGTGCCGATCCGATGACATGGCTCCTGCGCCGATCTGTCAACAAATCAATTTTTCGTTAGATCATTCAGATTTCTTCGATCATCATCTTAGAAAAATGTTTATTTTTATCTCATACAAAAAATATCGTCAAGGTATAAAATCTAAATATCAATTGCATTATAATAGCAAAAATTTAATCCCGATTTTAGAGTATAACATCATGTCTCTTACTTTTTTTAAATAAAATTCAACACGTCTAATAATGATTAATTTGACATTTATGTCTTAAATTCTCGTGCAGAATATATAAATAGTAGTAATAGTTTAAACACATCAACTTGTCACAATAGACACTTTGATATTGTGACATTTGCACTTTTTAAACGTGACAACTCACGAAATAAATACATATTCCATTTATTGTCATTGTTAATAATTAAAGATTGGCTCGGTCATTAAATCACGTCACGAGAAACTAACAGTGCGCCGTTAATAATCGGACAGAAAGCGACGCGATCACCACGGCACGTTGCGTTAGACTGGATCGATCTTTAAGATTTGCCGATAAAAGTAACGAGGCCAGAGTTAAACGCCGGCGTTTCGGTCAAGAGAAGAGCAGTACGTTTCGTCACATACACCAACAATGATAACGCCACGATCGCCAATATCTTATCTCAACGCGTTTTCGATAGAGTATTCCACCAATTACATTACCTGATGTATACTGACCTACCGAAGTGCCTTATCTACCATTATAGTTCCCTTCGACTGAGACCATTTCCACTTCTTCATTTTATTTTCCAATTGGTAAGTCTTTGTACTTCCTCTTGTTTTCAATGGCTAAGATAGTCATTTGACTCTTCTAACACGTAGATCAATTTTTTAAACGTTTTGTTTTGATTTAGTAATAAACCGGCAAAAAAATATGAATTTAGGTCATTCGATTTGACATCTTTATTTTTTAGGGTATCAAGATAAAATCCGTTTTAATGTGTTCGCGTGGAGCAGTTGTGCTCAATTTGAAATGAATTCACGTCCACATAATCATTACCATTTAAATCGATGACGACATCGTTTCATTGAGAACAATCTTTCTTTAACATCAAATTGCTTAAAACTGCATAATCGTGAGAAAAAAAACAGAAGATTTAAGAAATTGCGAAGTCGTTTCATTCGCGATTGTTTCAATCCGCGATTGACAAGCATATAGCATGGCGGTTTACACACAGCCGCTCCCAGTATCATTCGTTATACGAGTTAATGACTTCTCGAGAAATCATCGATTGGTCCGTCCAGAAGTCGCGACGCCTCTCAGGCCGTGTAAACACGCCTTCTCACTTAACGTACTGGTCGAGAGTTACAAATTGCGGCAAAACAGAGTAATAAGTAATGGTGACAGACTAGAGCACACAGGTAAGTATTACATTATGAATAAATGGTACTTCTAATACGAGAATTGCTCCGTACATACTAGAGCGGGCTCGGTGTTCTGTTACAAGCGAGAGCTTTAGTAGTCTGTGTCCACCTAATGACGGAGAATAGAAACGATTTTTCATGATTTCCTTCGCACACAATACCCAAAACACGTTTCTGAAACACCTGGACAGGCTCCACAAGCAAATTCACATTTTTCTATGTACAGAGTACAATTAATACGCATTACATGACGAAGACTGCAGATTCTTTTTATTATTTAATTTCAAGCACAAATATTATGAAACATAGTTTACAATATTATTGTTCTGACTCAATAT
>NW_017132868.1:511471-516817 GCF_001652005.2 Ceratina calcarata | reverse complement strand
TTTGTAACAACCGTGAATGTAAAGTAGACTTAATGCCATAATTTCATAAAATCTCGGGAACGGTTCACGCGGCCGTCCGCTTGATAACGCGGGTTGTCAATTAACCGCGCGTCATTAGCAACGCGCGAATATAAAAAAATTTGCCGCATTAGAAAATATGGGCATTCTCACGCTGAACACTGTTGGGAGAGAACGTGATGTACCATCCGTCGCCCAACTGAGAAGAAGAATACGAAGCTTGGCTTTCGGATGTCCATTGCAGTCAGGGGAATACGAGGAGTATCCTAGGTCACTCATAGGAGAAGAGAACAGCTGAAAGATCTGCTGATCCTCTACCCGACAATAGAATGCAGAAAATGTCTCCCGTCGTCTGAGAATGTTTGAAAAATGGTTGAACTATCTACCAGTCTCCAGGAGTGGAGTTCCGCGATAAAGGAGATTACGGAAGGTTAACATGGGTCTCAGAGGGGACACATCGGCCAGGAGGTCCGCCAATCACCTCGGAAAACGGACACCTCTACAAAATTATCAGAACCTTTCCCAATTAAATCCCGTTACAGTTCCCGCCAACATATAACGATCCGTATTAATCGCGGAAGAGAAAGAAAGTGAAATATATTTGATGAGAAAAGCGAGATTTATGGCAGCTTATTCAACACGATCTCTCGGCGGAACCAGTTTGACTTTGTTACAAAAAATCCACCGACTCGATAGTAAAAAGAGAATACGTAGCCGGCTGTATAATAAAATATTGTGTAGTTGATCCGCTGAAACCTGTTACGGAGCGAATTATTAATTCATAATTCATTAAACCACGGTATTAGGCGGCCAATGGTATCCGTAAAATGATTAAATTATGTCGGACGAAAAATTTCACGAATAAATCATAGAATTTGTATCAGATTATTTTGTAATATAATTATGCGATAGTAATTGTAGCCTGTCAAATATAATCGAATTTTGAGTTTCTAAAGCTTCTTAATGTATTTGAATACGACCAATCGATCATGATGATGAAACGATTATCGTGAGCACGAAATAAATTGGTCAGAATACCGATTGTCTCGTCTTCTAACTGCGCATCGTGGTTGTATCGCCATAGTAACGCTCATCTAATGCAAATCTCTGTCGACCTGATTGCATTTGTTCTGCAAGAGCAACTCATAAGGTTTTTTTCCTCTCGAAGAACAAACAAGAATCTTGTAAACAAGAAGTTCGTCGTTCAGTTCATTTTTAAATATCCTGCACGTGTAAATTATCAGTTTACTGTGAATTACAGTAGTCAGCTTCGTCGCCATGAGGGAAACTAACCAGATTTCTCCGTTCGGCCCGTTTGTTGTCCCAATATGTAAGCTTATGGTCAATCAGTCGTATAGTCGGGAATTCCGACGAATGTGTATTCGCGTGGGCGGTCGACGGATCGATAAAAGCAGCCTGTGCTATGTCGCATAATCGTAAGCGGATTAAGAATATAATTTTAGATTATCGTCGTGACGTACTGGAAACACGAGTAGTACTCGACCGGCTGTGAGTCATGTCGGTGAGGGCTTACGTTAACCGTCGCTAGGAATTTCGTCGATAACGAGCAGACATGTCCGGTGACAGACGCGTGCGACGGAATTCTCTTATCGCAGTTTTTCCTCCACCATCAGTAATCGTTCTCAATGGAGGCATGTACGGACGTATGTACTGGTATTTCCCTCGGGCTGACGTTGCGCTCGTCACATGCATTATCATCGCTTATCGGTGATATGCTATGAATTGCTATTGGAATGCTGTTCGCACACGTTCCTCCGCGACACCTTGCCACGCAATCCTGACTCACGAAATCGAGGAACACGTGTTCGCGGATCGTGGCTAAGGGGATTAACCCGTTCGCTGCACGTTATTGGTGTTACGTGTTGTACAACGTGTAAAGATAACGGAATTTCAAGGAACACAGTTATGAACTAATTTAATACAAGATGAGTACTTTTTGTTTTGAATCTATATCCTCTAAATAGAGAACGCGTTTACTTCATAAATGAGTACATTTTCGATCGAACTTATCTGCAAAAATAAAGATGGAACTTTGCGTTAAAAAACGGATCGTAAGCAGGAAGCAATGAGCTTTCGGTAAGTATAGAAAGTGAGAACCTATCATGGTATATACGAGAAGTTTCCGCCTACGATCGAAAATCCAAGAAACTTTCTCCTTGACGCAAAACACGACTTCTATGCGAGATAACATTCGCTTTTGCTTTTGCATTCTCAATGAATAATTCAAAATTATTCCACTAAATAATTTTGTTTCTTCGATTTCATTCTGACACAGTATTTGTTATATTTGTTGCGGCTGTAAATTGTCTGTCTGGTTTGTGAAATGGAGAAAATTTCAAAGTTACTAAACGGGAGTTTCTTTAATTGAAATGTTGTTTATAAGTAATGAACAAGTTACAACTTCCAGTCGTATCGGTTGGTATATCGCGTATATTCGAGGCGATTGCAAATAGTGCGCTATTAACGGACATTATCAGGAAGGCACAGTGAAATATTGATCGGCGAATATTACGCGAATCGACCGAGTTCTCGCGTTCAGTCAGATCGCGGATTGGATAGAATGGCTGCACCTTAATGGCTGCACCTGTATCGGCGGCGATCGATTTAAGCTTGTACAAGAAACCTATAAACAGTTTTGTGTATAAGTCTCGTCGTTTTTTTGTTTTAAGAGCTTGTCTTGTACTGATAGCAATCTTTGTTTTCTGTTTTATCCTATACACTTCCTGATAATATGAAACGTTGTGTAATTGCTCATTTTAGTAGAATAAGAATTGTTATTATCTGTCGATCGATTGCCGATCGACTAAGATAATTTCAGGCTAACATCCGAGGAATATTTACCACTTATACAGCGTAGCAATAAGTAAAAATAATATTTAACTTGTGATTAATCGTTTTTCTGACAGATTTTACTTGCATTAAATTCATCAACATCTCTCAGATACTATAGAAAAATTCTGGGATCTGATAAAAATTTATTTACGTCTCATAAAATGATACATGTCAGGCATTTTAGATATCAGTTACATGATTTATGATTACAATATGCCGGATGCAAATTAGGTTAAAGAAGTGACGAGTTATTAAGAAAATCGAAATATGCAACTTTTGACGTGAACTAAATTGGAAAAAAAAATTACAGATAACGGAACGTTACCGAGCGACTCATTGATAATCACAGGAAACTAACGTAATACAGGATTAAACTTGAATTCATAGAGTACTCGACGAGAGTGACTGGTGATTCAGTTTAGATTGGGATTGAGATGACTTGCAATTCGAAAGAAGTGTTTCTAAGAATAAATGGATGCACAATAAAATATTGTATTATCGACGACAGTGCCGAGCACCGATAAATAAAGATTTACAGGAGGACATCCAATATTTTTCTGAAAGGAAACTCGGTTTCGCTTTCAATCACTTATCAGCAGCGTTTATTGATTTCCGATACATACCGACAAGCGTTACTCGCATTTTTTCGCGATAATAGCGCCGGCGCTTTATAATTGACATTCGTCACGTCTATTTATATTTCTCTAACATACAAAGACAAACACAATTATTATAACATATTTTACAATTTTTATATATACAATTATATTGCAATATACTTAAATATTATTAATTGGAATACGTATGCACTGTTTCTTAAAAACTCAATGAAAGAACGGTTGATTAAGTAATTTAATGCCAAGAGCCATTAAAGATAACGAGATATCTTTTCCACTCTACTAAACAATAATAACCAAATAGAATATTGAACGATGCTGTGTTCTGATAACACGGCGGAGTGCAGGACGTTCTTTACGGCGAAAATAAAAGCAAAAGAAAGTCTGGTTTTACCAGATCAAAGGCAGGATCTGGTTTCAAATTGCTATAAAGGAAATGCACCGGTTGAAACGTTTACCGCATTGTGCATTTTGTGTACAGAGTGATCCAGCTGTAGTCTAGCTAGAGCATTCAAATTTTTCTAGCTCGCAAATAAATACGTAGACCCGTCTATAGTACGAATCCTTCGAGCGACAGCGTGGAAGATATCACTTAACCCAGAACCTTATACGATTCTCAAGTTATAAATATGCCTGTCACATCGATTGCCGTTGCGGAGTAGAAATCGCCGCGAGAACCTAACAGTCGCATCCGTGACGATTTTACGATCCCCTTGACGTCGCAGTTACTCCTGGTTAGACGACACGTCTTAATGACTGTGCGACCGTTCATTTGCATCGCCCGTTACGGTGTTCGGTAACGAGGAAGCATATAGTAAAACAAACAGGCGTTCAGATGATCGTTGTAAACCGTACGCGTTGTCCACGGGGCTCGAACACCGTGCATCCATCTCTATACTGCAGAGCTGGAGTAACATTACAAAATGTGATTCATAATATCTACTTCTCAATGAGCAACCTACAATCTTCCAGTCACGAAGTCTACCGCCGATAACGAGCCAGTAATTCCTTTTTCTTTGTTCTATCATTCGAGGCATGTGCTCGCATGATCGTACATCGTGCGGAGTAATCACCGCGGGGAATAAGGGCCACTCGATGATCGCGCATCAAACGAGGAGAAACTAGTCGAACGGAGTTTTCGAACAGGTCGAGATGTATTGCAAATGTAGAATGAAAAAAGTGCTATCTGTATCGATAAATAAACAAGGTACACGTTTAAATTGCTGGATAAACTTTTCTTTTTACCTTTTCATACCGCGGCACTTCCTTCGTTTCCCAACCTCGGTTTTTCTCTTTTTCGTAGTACGCTAATTGATCTGACGAGATTTACATGAAATAAAGATTAATGCATGAATTAATTTTGTTGATAAGTCAAGCTGAATTTGATTCCACACGTAAACTTCTATTTCACATTCATAAAGTTCTGTGGAAAACATCGACTCTGGAACGAGAGGGATATCGTGAGGTAACATTGCATTTTTCTTGTAAATTATACTGTGATACATAGACACTCGGTTACTCGAAGAAGTTGTCCCATT
The DNA here is from genome assembly GCF_001652005.2 of Ceratina calcarata. NCBI lineage: Eukaryota > Metazoa > Arthropoda > Insecta > Hymenoptera > Apidae > Ceratina > Ceratina calcarata. The sequence continues at coordinate 511,791 of NW_017132868.1, read as the reverse complement.
ACAGACTATGTGCCGACTTTTCCTGCTGCTTTGATACAGTCGAAGATACGGTACATACATGAGGTGCTCTTATGATACTTGTACATACATATATGTATGTATAGACCAAAGGGAAAACTTAGTGAAACGTAGTCCTCAACAAAATACTTTATAATACTGAAAGATTCATTTTTACATAATTTTTAAACAACAAAGGAAGTAATCAATATTCATGTCAATAAAATCCTTACAATTAGAGTTTAATTTTTAAGGATGTATAGGCTATACATATACTTAAACAATGCTGGCATGTTGAATTTGTTATTATAGATTCCTATTAC
>NW_017132868.1:499635-511455 GCF_001652005.2 Ceratina calcarata | reverse complement strand
AGGTACATAAACTTTTGGGATTGTCTGTATAGCCAATACATCCTTAAGAGGTGTTCAGATAATGATTCTTAGAATACGATCTATTTTTAGCATACAAAATTAAGGGGCTTCACGTGACTTTTCTAACATTTTCCGTGAATTTTGTAATAAAAATGTTCTGTTCTGTTTTAGCGATAAACAGGTAAAAATAGTGCAACAATATGGACTAAAATATCGCAGACCCTAGATCACTAGCTTGTTATCACGTTATGCAAGTTTTCAATTCCCCTCGAAATCCGCCACCGTATGCACTAAATCTAGCGTTGATTTCCAACCCGATGACATAACCGGAGACAAACGATTGGTCGAGTACGTACGTATAATTTTCTAAGAAAGCGAAACGCGACGTAAACCGTGGGAGATCGGACAGAGATTGCGCTCAGGCTCGTTAATCGAGACATTTTTCCGCGAGCTCGCGATTCTGGAAAGGCGGTGGGTCAAGTGCTCAGCGCAGTTAATCAACTGTATACGAGAACCAGTGGGTAACCGTTTGACAACTACCGGGTGTAAAACGCCCACGAGCGGCTGTAGAGCAAAAACAACGTGTCGGAGGCTAATCGTCAAATCCGTTAGACGTGTCGTTCCGCAGTGGCTCGCGTACAAGAGACGCCGATGCTTTGGTAACGACTTCCTTAACCTTGCTCGTCCCGTGATTTATACACGATTTCTCGGACACGCCTGGCCAGGCTTCGTCTCCTTTTAAAAGAAATCCTCAACGATCAGGCATTTTTCCAGAACGGACTATTAGCCCTGGTAACGTGAGCGATTGGACGTCTCAACATGGGAAGAAACCCCACGGAGTGAGCACACGTGGGGGGTAGATGAATATAATTGAAAAACTTGGAGATCTCGTAGGAAGATTTATCCGCGGTGGAAATTAAGAACGAACGCAGGTGAACGCTTTTAACTAATTAAGCTGTCCGAGTCGTCGATGAATTCTCTTTTTCTACGAGTTTTCTTCTTCGTGAAAATAACCAACGTAATAAATGTAATTACGTTGATTAACGAGAATGCAAGCTACTTAAATGGAGCAACAAATATTAATATACACGAGTTGATAAGAACATTGTTAGCGTTTGAAATATACCAGTAACGGAGCATTTTATAATTTTAGAGTTATATTTCATGCAGTACCAATAAATTAGTCAATAAAATACTCGACGAGGCTAATAGCAGCCAATTTAACAATCTACTCGATGCTCATTCATCCTGATGCGCGCTTCGCTTTCTTTGACCGCTGCGCATCGTAACGTATGACGGTAATTTTCTATGACGTTTTAGTACCTGAGAAACCGTTTCCTCTCGCGGAGATTTTATTTCTATCACGAGTCGAGCATCGTAAAACGTCCGCGTAAAGCATCATTCTATCCTCACCAACCCATTTTATAATGCAAACTTTCCTCGTTCACGCGTAATTAACAAAGAGATTTGCGTCTCCTTCCGCTTGCGAGAAAAAAGAAAGAAAGCAGTTGCTAACATCAAATCCAGAATTGAGATCATAAAACGTGGTCAGACGTCGTAGAGGACGTGTAATTCGAAGCAAATCTGATGGACCAATAGATCGCTGGGACATTTGCATTGGCTCGCGTATCGTTAAAAGGAGGAAAAGAGAAGAAACGATGAGGCGCGGCGAGAACGAGGGTGAGAACTCATTCATAGCATCGTTTGTGAATGGTACACGAGGATCGAAGCATCGAAGGCCCGCGAGAGAGCGAGGAGGACTGGTTCCAAAACCAGTCGCCAATTAAAGCGACACACCGGTCAGCATACACGATGGACTGCGTTTATTACGCATTAACCCATTCTAAGATTTTTTCCGCCAACAGAAACCTGAAATTCGTGTTCGTCCCCGCGGCGATCGCGCTATAACCTTGACGTGTGCTTTTTAACGTGGCTCGTTCGGGGCTGAAATTCAATCGTGGATTGAATCAAGCCAAAGAAGAAGAAACAACCGAAATCTGATATCGTAACTTAAAGCAGTTTACTTTTTCAGTTTACAGGTAATAACTGATACAGATTATTAAATTGTCTGAGCCAATAAGTTAATTTAAAGAGAATAAATAAAGAAGTATTTGAATGTGCACAGTAATTTCTTTGGTTAATACAAGAATTTCTAATAATTACTCGTTTATCGAAATTGATGAAGTAAGCAGAAAGACTGTTCAATGTTTCGCGCACGCATTAATTGCAAAATAATTAAATACTAACTACGAAATATAGTGAATATTAGGAGCATAAGTAATCGGTAAGAGAGTATTTAAGCAAATCGATGCGACTAATATCAATGATGAATAATGGACATGCATAATATATTTGGAAATCTTGACATTGAATCTGAAATACTTATTATTTTATATAGCACAAGTAATTTTCATTGTTAAAATGCTTGCTTTAAGTATTCGTACTGCTCTAAGGCAATCGAACGATTCCAGCGACATTGTTTTCAAATTGGAACTTAGGAAAAAAGAAATGTTAATTTCAAAGGTTACCCTACTGACACGACGGGTAATTAAAGCGCCTATTAAGTAAATTCATTAGTTCTAAGTATACCGCGGACGTTTGTAGTTTCTCTATTTCTATTTCTGTACATTTGGCTTTCTTTCGCTAAACTCCATAAGAGCACATGTTAATTTTTTCAATTAATTGATAAAACTCCAAAACGAGTTTCTCAATTTCATTCGATATTTTCCATGTGAGTTTAATATGATAATAATTATTTATGTGCAAAATTATTTTCAACCATGCACCACTATTTTAACTGATAATCAAAACAACCTTAAGAATCGAATCATCGCAAATGAAAACTAACATTCGTAAAGAAAGAAAAATACAAAAATTCCGGAAATTCCAGAGTTCTGACGATGGAACTTAACGTAAACCTCTCAGCACTCGAAAATATCTGAAACCGTGTAACGAATGAGTGCGAACACGAAAAATCGATTTCTCAGTATCTCCGTCAGACAAAAAACACTCGCTTGCGTTCAATGGGCTAACCTGACGAGTTTCGCACAAACATCTCGGTCATATCCGTAGACTATATGAATCACTCGGTTACAATTCGCATTTTTGTTGCGGTTACGAGAGGGAGAAGAGAAAGAGCAAAATCAACGACGGGAGAGTCTCGCGGTTAAGCGTATAGTTGCGGGTGGGTAGCAGGGCGAGAAAAGAAAACGCATCTCAATGCATGTTTTCGCCCACGTCACACTCGCCGTTCGTATTTATCTACCAACATATTCGTTGTTGCCGCGCGCTCTGCCTTTGCGTTGCACCCGTTAATGTCTTACTCCTACGAATGGCGACACGGTGAATAAGCGAATGAATTGCCTTCATTACCGCGATATATGCGGCGCCGCAAATCGTAGAAATCGAGGTAGCAACGTCCGCTGTGCCAAGGTTTTTGTAATTGCGATAACGAGATCACAAGGATTGTCAAGCGAAATCAAACTCGCATAAAAATATTCAACACAGCTAAACGCAGAGAAATTCGCTTCATCGTACGAAACTTTGTAATCTATTCGTAATTGTATTCTCAGATCGTTGTACTCTTAGATCGCTTACAAATTTTACGATTTATTACAATCTAAAGCAATTTTATGTATATAGCTATAATGATATGCACCGACTTTTGAATGGAAACAACGATCGGAACGGCGTGACGTCGATGCAATATGTTAGACAAGTGCAGCTAATTTATTAAGTAGCTGAAGAATACAAACGAGGTGACGACAGTGGTAACAAAGTGTACCGCCTCTTGAATCGATGATTGTGTGAGAATTTTAGTTCAAAGTTCATGACTCAGTTCTTAGAAGTTTCTCAAGATTTTTCCTTACTTATAGCAGTAAAGTACATATCACAAGTATATTAACAAAACGGTGCATAGTATCTTGTCCATACATCAGAAAAAAGGTAAAACATGTGAAACAAGCAAACCTTTAATTATTTTTACCACCGTACATATTTTACACTGTCAAAATCAATTAACTGCACCTTCATATGTGTTCGTACATGCAAACGTATACTGCAAAGAAGCCCGCGTACAGCCGATTTGTCTCCTGAAAACCCGAACCTGTTGGACGGCGATTCGTCCGTGCAGAAATCGTTCGAGAAGAAAATGAAGATTGACGTAAACGTTGGGTCAAGGAGAAAAAGAAATCGCTACCGTGAAAGTTTATTGGAAACAATGCCTTAAAACATATTTTTTAACGCGAGTAGTTACATAACAAAATCAGAGAATACGCTTTATTTAGAACACGAAAAATGATTGCGGAGATTGTATAGCGAGAACAACCTCAACCGCTGGACACCGTTGGTGAGGGAAGCGAATGGAACGACGTAAATCTTCAAACTGTACGACACTTTAGACAGCCACCCCCGCGACATTTAGCGGTGACAGAACATGAAAACCGCGAGCGAGATATTTACAACCGTATAAAACATTCTTTTTATCGTCTCGATGAGAATTTTCACACCGTGTCTCAGTATACTTTTATTTAACAAAGTAAGAAGGCGATTATCGATCTGCAACTTTTAGGAAGCCGATCGTTAGCTTCGATAGTGGTTTCATGTTTCATTCATTCGTTTAGTCGTAGAGTCGATAAGGCTCGTAGGAAGGTGAACTCATTAGGAAGTCGATACTGTTCAGATAGGCAGATCTTAAATTATGTGCTATCAAATTTACGTACAGTAAGAGATCCTTAATTTGGAAAGAGAATATACAGTGAAACTCATAAATATTTTCATGCTAGATATATTAATCTCGTATAAATGGAAAAAATGTATTGTTCTAAAATAAACTTTGTACATGCACATAGATCTACAAAAAATATATTTTATATTATTAAAGAGTCGAATAAAAAAGTTAAAAATTATGCCTTTTACTTTTTGTTTCATAAATCCGGCTTATAGAAATTTCTTGTTCTATACATATGTATATACATATATGTATTTAGTAAACTATTTTTGTTACGTATGAAAGATTTTCTGGGAATGGTGTATATACTACCCTAGTGCACTGTACAACTACATGATATGAATATCCCGTCCACCATTCGTTGCATCACGATTGATCCAGCGATTATGACTTCACTCGAGGTTCACATAATGGCCCGATATTATTTAAATAAACATTAGATGTTCGCCGGCTATCATTACACATGATTGGCCTGACCAAAACGAGCAAGTATTCGCTTGCGGAATCGCGAACTCTCGCATGTGCACATTCGAATTTGCATACGCTTTTAATCGTCCTTTACGACCAATTATCGTCTAACATGCTACCGATGCATTTAAAATGAAGCAGAACGAAGGGTTGAGTGGGGATGTAACGCGTTCGCGAATCGCAGCTTTCGTATGGATTGTCATTAGTTCACGGTGGTCCCGCGGGGTAAGAAAAGAGGAACCGGGTTCGCGTTACGCTGTGTGCGTGTGCTTTCTTCGCTGAGTCGGCATATCAGCATAAACGCAGCCGTTAAATCCTGATTCAAGGTTAACGGCACGTGAAACTCGGCCACCAGCAACGCGGCAGGTAGAAGCACGAGCCGAAAAAAAATGAGGGAACCGGACGAAAAGAAAGAAAGCCGGGAGCGTCCGATCGAAAACGACTTTCTTCGATCGACGATGATAATAATCTTTCGCCGGTCTCTGAAATTATTTTCGTAGACGTCTCCTATGGAAATGAGACATACGATCATACGTTTCTTTATGATTCAACGTAGATTTTACTAAACAAAGATTCTGGGTCTTCATTGAAAATTCTTAACGTCGACGTAAAATGCCGCCAAGCAGCGAAGTCCCACCTCGTGGCGGACGTAATACACAGACGCAAAGTTTTAACGTTAACGCCGAGGACCTATGTGTTCGGCTTCATTTACATTACTACAGCGTGGCATCGATGTCAACGTCTCGGTAAACTTCAAAGTCAAAGAGGGAATGTTTCGGTCGTGACACGCGTATTTCGAAGCCTTTTTTCCTCTTTTCTGGTTCCCATCGCCACCTACGGTTCTCACAATACACAGCGTTCTGTGTTCTCTTATTTTAAGCATTCGATGACCGTTTCTAGAATCGACTTTCCATAAATTATTTCAACAGCGATTTTATGATCTCTATAGAATATACATGTTGATGTTTCAATTCATGCAATATTTTGTCTGTTATCTCCTGAGTACTCATTGCTGTCGTTGAAATATTTTCCTAATATTATTAGTTACTATTGTACAAAATTTCAAAATTTTGACACTATTTTTTCTTTCGATTTCTTGTAATTTAATGTAGCTCCATTTCATTAAACTTTATAAGCACATATGTTAATTTCAAATGTATAAAACTCCAAAATGAGCTTTTTAATTTCGTCTATATTTTCCATGTGATTCTGATATAACAATAATCATTTATTTGCAAAATTTTACACATGCGTTACTATTTTAACTTATAGCCAGAATAACCTTAAGGGAATGGAATATGAAATCCACAGACCTTGAATTATATCTCTCGTTGCAATTTCGCGTTCCCCAAGAAATATTCGGTCTAAACACACGTTGGAGAACGCAGGTTCCGTTCATCGCCCTCGGCACGCGCCAAATAAGATGGATCGTACACGAGCGCCACAAATGGAAGAAAGAAAACGAGGGATGAGAAAAAGAAACGCTCGCGCTGGCAAAATGATGAATACGAGGCTAGTTGGCTATAGACGCGGATTCACATATTTATTCCACAAGCAAAAGACGCATGACAGACCGATAAAATGATAAATTATTACATAAACTACCGTCATTTATTGAAATCTTTGGTCTTTGCCGCTCAAGCTATCACATGGTCTAATCTTGGCGATTTTATGTTATGATTCATGTCTTAATTTGATACAGTGATGGAAGGAGTAGTGAGTCATGTGAGTTGATTAATTTGTCAAAGCAAGAGACAGGATTTATATTTATTATTTTATAACATAGAATTAAGTTTTCTTGCGATGTAAACGTGATCAGTATTTTAGAATTCTAAACGAACAAGTAGCCAAGGATTTATCGCTGATAAGTCTGCGATCCTCGTTAGTCGATAATTAATCTAAATCCCGTCAACTAACACGAGCTCGATCTCGGTCTCGTGAATGTCCACGCCTCGACCGAGAGATCGCAGATTAAGCATCTGCGTCTCCACGATCGTAACTCGAAAACCCGCCGTTGACATCAGGTTCCTTTAAAATATCCCCGTTCCCTGCCCCGGGGACCGATACGATCTTGATATCTGTCGCACAATAAATCCATCTCCCAATGCGATCTCTGTGGATTGCTAGTATCGCGCGTGGCGGAAATGGGCACAGCGACCTCCGGTCTCGCCATGTTTACGGCCAACAGATTCGCGTTATTCAAGTCGATAGAGTCAACAATACTCGGCGCAGGATATAGCCGATCTCGACTTTTCTAGAGTTCGAGGGGATCGAAATCTACGGTAGCCGTTCGGCTTTTATCTGGTGAACTCTGCCGACAACAACGGCTCATTGTTCGGTCTTGAATTGCGGTGTAGCGGGGGTCTGGCAACGGTTTTGTATAGTGAAAATATTCGATCAAGTGTGGGACGAATGAATGAAAACGCGTGTCGCAATTGTGGGAGGAGAGATACCAGATGTCGGACTTCTTTCGTGTCACCATGGTTTACCGGACACATGAAACCTCGTTACCGGTTAGGTCAATTGGATTTGTGATTGCGATGCCCAAGAGGAGTTAAACGTGTTCAGGAAATTGATGTTGTCGTTGGGTCTAAGTCGTTTTACGGTTTTTACAATCAATTATAATCAATTGAAACAGGTGTTCAATGGAGCATGAAAGTTTATGAATCTATAAAAGTATGCATAGTTTGTGAGAAGAGAAAATGGATTCTTCTTGTACCTTCTAAAAGTTAGGATTATTACATTCCAATAGAAAATGATATTCGATGGTAACGAAAGATTATATGTATACAGATTTTCTCTCCCATAACTTAGGAAATAAAGAACTGTCCAATGTTTCTTGGGACACCCCGTATTTTTATGCATAATTAATAAACGAAAGTGGCAGCCGATAAGCAACCATTTTCTGTATTTCCATCCGTGTAAATTGTTGGCGGTGTAGCTGGGAAAGGATCAATTAAATTACAATTTCATGGCTTAACGCTCAATAAGGCGGCTCGCGTTGCGCGACGTTTTATCGCTCGATATTCGAATCCGACGCGGTACGCGAGTCGGGGAAAGAAAAAAGATCCCGCCAAGTCAAGTTCTCGGCGCGGATTGCATCAGCGCGCCCTTAATCCCATTACGAGCAAGTAATGGCCCTCGTATGCCGCTCGAGAACCGTAAAAATGTTGTGTCAGATTCTATCTGACTGGTTGTCGTTTGGTAATTTACCATGAGTCCTATAAGGAAGGCTATACGCATCGGCTAAAGGTCAGCATGCTTTTACGCCCGACTCGCACTAATTGTGGCTTCCGAAGAAGCCTTTTAATCTATTCTTGGCTCATTCACTGGTTGAGTTTTAGTATCAATGAGATTAGCGGATATAAAGGAAAAGAGAAGTGGGCAACATTTATACGTAGGTCGTTCGAATTCTATAAACCTCGACGGGAACGCAGGGAGTTCCGTTTAAAACCCGAGAACGATGATAACGATCGGAATTTCGCGCCGAACCATTCAGAGACTCTATATCCAATCTACTTGTAATTATACGCGACGGAATCTGGTATGTACATGTACGCCCTGTTTAACGGTAAACGGTCAATTGGTGCAAATAGCCGGACTGGGAGGGAACGGCTACTTAACGAAATTGCCCGAGCAATGCTCGATGCGTGACCGTGATTACAGTGATCGTTCTAGAAGCACGTACACGTGTTGTACAATTAATGATGAAAAATATAGCTGCCAAATATTGGGCGTAAACCTTTTTCTATTCGAGAACGATTCGAACGTCGTGTTCAGTCCTCAGTCAGATTATTCGAACAGTTTTCTAGGAAATGAGAAATTAAGTGGCGCATGAAAATTGATTTTGAAAGATTAGGGAAATCTTGAAATCAGTGGAGAAAGCGGGTAGAAAGGTAGTGGAAGTCACCAGAAAATCGTCTGTCTGGTGTGGAGAAAAAGTAGCATTGATGTTCGAAAGTCGTAAGAGTGTAAAACATCGTCGTAAAATGAAGAGAGAACATTAAATCTAATTCCTCGTAAAAATCTAGTTTCGAACGACTACTCAATTTCTACGTTCATAATTCGATACAAGAAACAAAATTTGTAATGCCCTGATCTTATGTTCATCAAAATTCAGGACGATGAAAATATTCGCTTAAGCTACAAGAGCAGAAATGTTTAAAAAAATATAAGAACGTGTCGTTACCACAAACCAGTTCAGATTTATTGCTTCCGGTATCATGAAAAATATTGGACAAATTAACATGATCGAGAAATATATTGCTCCAGTGATTTATAGAAGGTAGCATATAGCACATATTCGAGGCTACGTAAAGAGAGAAGGTGGTCGTCAGGTTTGGGTGCTTTGCGAGACGATTAAATTGGCATCATTGGCCGCCCTCTCATTATCCCCACTTGGTTTCCCTGGTCCTCTCACCTTCTCCTCACCAGCCTGCTTTCTGTTTGCATAACGTATAAAAAGAGGGTGAAAACACGAGGCCGTAACATCGTTACGTGGTAAAGAGATTGCGAATTTGCGAGCAACTATATTCACGGTACGCCGATAAGTCTGAAACCTGATATACTGTACTTTAGTAGTCCCTTTACTACCAGAATTTTCTCGAGTAAAGAAATAAGGTGCGAACATCGTTTGCAAATGTATGTACTTTTATTCTTACTCTGTTTGCTTTGGGAATGGAAAACAAGGCTTTGTGAGTAGTTTGATCATTGAGAACACTAGAGACAAGTAGGGGATAAAATAGTCACTTATATAATGATGCATAAATGTCATCTTGCATTTCATTTACCTTAGACATTCTGATTATAAATTTTGTCAAATTCAAGTTTTAAGAAATTAGAGGATACTCGTTTTTCATTAGAAATAAATGCACACATAGATATTACATCCTTTTAGTTAAAATAACTTCTTATGAGTACTAATTCAAAATCTGTGTCAGATTTCTCGATGGACAATGAGCACTTGGAAGTGTCTTAAGACTCTCAAATGGAGATATATTTATTATGACAAGGAGAAATATTATCCCAATGATGTATTCGTTCTTCGATGACTACGATTGTTACTTAGCAACTATCACAAAGGCAGGCCATTGAAATGGCCAACATGTTTGACCGAGCAGTTTTCGTGATCGCCGACGAAGATAAAGTTGTAAGAAGCCGTGTACGAATTGTCGGGCATATGAAAAAATGATTACGAGTCTATTACGGACGTTTATGCGGGCGCCGTGTTTGGTTCCCGTTCTCGGTGGCGTGCACGTCGGAGTCAGTCTTGTACGTGGAATAGTTACGAGCCCCCTCGGGTTCTGCTTAATATGCACGAAACCACGCCGCCATGTAGGTACGCTTTGCTTACTGCTACCAATCCTTCATTGCTACAGGAGCATAAACTACAATGATATTTCCTATCATTGTGTATGCAACGCTCAAATAGCTGCCATAGACTAGATTGACTAGAACGAAAGAAAAAAGCTGATGATTTCGATGTAGGCTGATTGAACGAATCGGTGAAGGACTTATCAGGGGCGACTGTAGATCATGCATACGATTTATGTCTTATTAAACGTAATTGATATACTTGTATCTCGCGACATAATTACGTTTAATTATACGGTGTTACCGAGTATTAGTATGTGGAAAAACTAATTTTTTGCGGAAAAGAAATTGCAAAATGAATTATACCGCAGTAAATTCTTCGCGGAAAGTATTTATCCTATTTCATTTACCAACCCTCCGGGAATTGCTTGACACGTGTAAAACATTCTACGACACGCGCCATTATTCACTTCTGGTAGCTACTGTTTAATAATAACAGTTGCTTTATTCGACGCACGTACTAGCTTAGAGGGCCTCGAACTAGTTTTAACGAATACCTTGTTCGTGATACGTACGAGAAAGGTAGCAATACCTTGTTAATTTACATACTTCGTCATACTCGAATCTAACAGATCATTATTTTATTTAAGGATTATGCATTTCCGCGGATTTGATAAATAGAAAATTTGCATCTGTAGAAGATATAAAAATGCAAATACCAAACATAAGATTAGAAGTATAATGCATATTATTATTTTTAAGAGGTTTTTCAGAGGCATTTTCTATATTAACGTTGCCACTGTTTGACTTTGCATAAAAATCCACGGTCTAATTATTTCTTGCATTTGCACATTTGTCAAGCATGCGAATATGGATAAGCAAACTATAGTCTTAAAGCATTATTTCCCCTCGATCCATTTGGAAGCCTAAGTGACATTTAAAGTGCATGTTTTTTCCTAACCGTCACGCTATTATCTCGCGGTTTCGCGCTGTCTTATCGATGTGACAGTCGCATAAAAGCAGTGTCAGGATGCGATCAGCACTGGTCACTGGCAACGGGATCCTAACCAAGTTAGTGCAAACCCTCCGCCGACTAGTAGCGGGAGTCAGCTGCCGCGACTGGATGACAAATCGTTGCTTGGCCGACTTGACAGCTAACATCCATTGGCCGTTTTACAACTTGATAAATCGCGTCGGTACCCGATGGAAGTCTTTGCCGTCCCGAGAACGGCGCGCATAAAACGTACACTTCATCGTTACTTCTGTATCAGGATCTTTTTTTTTAGTATATCTGTCGCCTTATTTATTTT